>NW_016177311.1:0-8595 GCF_001687245.7 Rhagoletis zephyria | reverse complement strand
ACAGCAAGCCAACGACACATAAAGGGAGCAAAGCAACAGCCAGGCAGCCGGGTAGACCTATTAGGTGTACAAACTTACATACATACATATGTCTATGCCAGGCATGCACTTACAGAAACATTAGGGGTATTCACGATCCGGTGCATACTGTCTGGCATGGTGCATAGATAGCATGGTTGGATAATTTTGTTGATGTTTCATGTGTTCAAACAACAACAAAATTATCCAATCATGCTATCTATTCTATCTGTGCACCATGCTAGACAGTATGCACCGGATCGTGAATACCCCTAATATATTCGCGAATCCGTGGACCAAATATAGTAAAGCCGCGATTTTAGTTTTTCACTCTGACGTCAGGATTTATTTTAAAGGACTTTGCAATTTCAAAGATATGATTAATTCAATAAATTATTTAAAAAAAAATCAGTGCAATGTACAATAAAAATTTGGGTACCAAATGAAAGAGAAAATTTATTTAGAATTTAAAAATTAAAATTTTTTGGATTCACAACGACGAATAGGTATTTTTTTAAGCTGATAAGGGTAGAAGGATGAAATTCGAGGATGTTATCGAGTTTATATAAGTCCTTAACTTATAATTTTTCATAAATAAACATTGCAAAATTTCAAGGATAATAAAGTATAAAAGTTTTAAGGAACATTTTCAATACTCACCCATCCTTATGCACCAAAAAATTGAATATGTTTAAATTCTGCAAAATTTTCTCTTTTATTTGATACCCATACTTTTTCCCTAAGAATATTTCACTGAATTTTTTAAATCATATTTGAATTACTGATGTCAGAGTGAAAAATTAAAAACGCAATTTTACTATATTTGGCCCTTTATTTCGTGAATATATTGATATTTTGTGTGTAAAATTTACTATCGCACTGTGTTATATGTGTAATGAGCTAGACATTTATAAAAAAATATTAATTATTAAATGGAAAAAAGAAATAAAGCTACCGCTAGTCAACAAAAAAGTTTCTATTAATGCCACCAGTGCAAATTACAATTCTCGGAATTATCCTGAGATTTTCGGGACCTAAAAAAGGCGGGGACCCAGGGGTCGAAACGCTACCGCTTAACAACAAAACACTTATCAAACTTTTGTTGTTGCAAACTTAGTTAAATAATAAATAATTATCGTCTCTAAAAATTCTCGTTTTATTTTATTTAAGGATACTTAACGAGTGAATAAGAAATTTTTTATGGAAAAGAGTTTTTGTGAATACTCACTGTAAAAATTCGATGAATCGATTATTCATCAATAATTGCAAATGATTGCAATTAATTTTTCTTTGGGTTGTGATTAGTCATATGATTAATGAATCGTTTTTTTTTTGGCCATCCATAAAGTGAGCGTAATAAAATTGAATTGAGCTACATTGAACTTCTGCAGCTCCTGCAGCCAGGGACCGAACATAACAGTTATTGATGAAAACTGTCATTGAAAAATTCACTATGAAGGAAATGTTCTACAACTAAGTGATACATACAAATTGATTTCTTTTTTCACCGAGAATCAAATTTAAAAATGAATTTATATTTGCAATTTTTATGCACAATTAAAAAAAATTACAATTTTTTTGATTTTTATTCGATAAATACAAAATAGCATTTATTTTTGATTTTTATTTAAATAATCTGAAATATAAGTTATTTTTGATTTTTATATTATATGTCTTAGATAACAGTTATCGAAGACTTTTAGGTCATCATTAAAAATCAGTCAGTGACTTTTACTTTTAAAAGTCATCAATATAAATCAGTCACCGACTTTTATTTAAAAAAAAAAAAAGTCATGTATCATCTACGATTTATACAAATGACTTTTATAAGTATGATTTAAAAAAAAGTCAGTGACTGCTTTATATTGATGACTTTTAAAAGTAAAAGTCACTGACGGATTTTATAAATAAAAGTCCTCGATAACTGTTATCTAAGACATACAATTTTAAAACCAAAAATAACTCTTATTTGCAGATTATATAGATAAAAATCAAAAATAATTGTTATTTTAGATTTATAAAATAAAAATCAGAAATATCTGTTATTTGAAGAGTAATTAAATAAAAGTAAAAAAATAACTATTAAAGAGCGATCTTTTTAATAACATTTGTAACTGTTACGCCTGCCTGCTGCTAAATGTGGTGCTCGGTAAATGAAATTGAAAAATGTTTGCCGTGAATTGAAGCAGAAGTTTGCCGGCAGCGACTTCAAACATGCTATGCTGAACAGCCAAGCAAAAGCGGCTTGTCGCCATGCAGTCAATTGACTACAAAGTGGCGACTGCCATTAGCGCTGACCGTCTGACGGATGCACTCGAAATATAGACGCCAAGAGCACACAAATACACACAATAGTTGCGAAAAAGGATCGGTTGCTTGTTGTTGGCACTTTATTTATTTATTTAGTTAAAAGGATGGGGAAAGTCGACATCGGCTTATTGTTAATGGAGGTAGTGGCAAAATATGCAACACTGCTGAGTGTCTGGCGGTCATTCGAGTGCATAAATCCTGACACGCACCATTAACAAGCCATTAAGTGGCGGTCGGTGCACGTGCAGGCACTTTATATACCCATGTACATAAGAGGGTAAAAATATATACATATATTTGTTACCTACATACATGTTAGGTTTTTTCTGTTCTTGGAATTGACAAAGAAATCATTTAAATGGACACTGTGACTTAATTTCAAGGTCCCGTATTGATCGAACCTGTTTAAAGAGAACCTTGGACAGATTTTCCGATGGCTTAAATACTACAAGAAAAATGCAAAGGGCACACCACAAACTCTGCTATTTATCCTAGTTCAGCCAGGTCGGTTGAAAAATACGCGACCTAAAGCGTAAACTTTTTCTCATTTCTCTTTCTCTCTCGTCCCATTTTGACGCCAAAAGATTTTGACACAACTTTATCTCCTTTATTCATACACTTATTTATGATTTTAAGGACCAAAAACAGATGGATAGCCGATTTAGTAGCGCAAGTATACGACTAAACACTTATCTTGATAGAAAACAATCGATATACCGCTTTCTAATCCCATTTTAAAATGTATTTTCACTTATTTGACGACCATTGCATTGAATTTGACATAGTGGAAGCAAGCCTTTATATAAAGTGTAATTTGTGTACGAGGATAGAGAACTAACTTTACTTCTCATCCAAATGTGAGGACATTTTAAAGAAAATCTCTTCAGCACAAGAGTAGATTTTCTGTAGAAAGGATTTCCATGTCAGAACCTATTTTGTCACTGTCAAGAAAATCCCACTTACGGAAATCTAGCCAGACTCTAGACAGAATCATGACTCTTTATAAATAATTTCCGGCCAGAGCATTATTATCGGCGTTAATTCCGGTTCTCAAATAAACGAAGTAGGAATACGCTGACTGTTTACTTGATGACAGGAGGCACTTCGCAATAATGTCCTCCGTCCCCGACAGGCCTTTTTAGCCTTATGAGTTGCATTTTCGTCCGAAATCACAACTGACGATCAATTTACTCGCCACTCGACTCTCAAGACCAGGGCAAACTCCTGTAAGAATGTCAATGGCGGCCTAGTAACCAATGTCCAAAACGTGCTTAAATCATGGAGGGAACACTTTTCCACCTTACCGAATGCTAGCAGCACAAAAAGTTGTAGAGAAGACGAACCAGAGCCCCCAATCGATGATGACGGAGTCGATGATCAACCGCCTGTCTTTGACGATATACGAATGCGGCTGAAAAACAACAAAGTCGCTGCAGGGGAATATGGTCTGATTAACGCATGCCCGACGACTGAAATTTGAGTGTACTCTGCCCGATCGAGCGTATTATGTGAAAGTCTGAAGGGCATAATCTCTGTGGCCTTAGACCTGGAAAATCTAAACGCACACAACAGATAAAACAAAGTCGCGCGATAGGAAGTCGCCTTGTCCTCACTTCTTACGGAACTATTGCTCAACGTCATCTAACGCAGGCGTATTAGGCCAAACCGGCCATAAAGACCATAGTTTCAATTCCTGGTCCGAGCAACATCGAAAAATAGAAAGTGGTTTCTAACAGTGGTCGTCCCTCGGCAGCCAATGGCAAACCTCCGAGTATTTTCAGCCATGAAAAAGAGCTTATACTAAAATTACAATCGGTGTTCGGATTTGGCGTAAAACTATAGGTCCCGGAGTAACATAGGTTAATAAAAGGTCTAAAACGTCCGACTTCAAAACCGCATAATTTTCATTGGGCTCACCTTGAGTTCATTTTGGGACGAATTTATTACAAACACGAGTTTATTAATTAATTTAATAAGCAGCCACATTTTAAAATCATTTTTGCGGCGCTACTCGAGTGCCAATTTAAATAGATTTTTTTTTAAGTTTTGCAGGTCTATAAATAAAAACATTAGATGGCTTTTTATTCACATTGGCTAAAATCACGAAAACTGAGCTTTTTTCTAAGTAAATTTGCGTTCATTTATGTTTTATTGATGTATGTATGTAAATGCAATTCAAGGGGCTAACAAACTGGCAGAGAAATTAAAACTAAAGCCCAATAAATTTAATAAAAATATGTGTGCTGTTTCTTTTTTTATTTTTTTATTTTTGATAATCCACACACTTTAGTTAATAAATATGTACATAAGTTCCTAAGGATCTATAGAAGGAAGCTTTTAAAAATGCTTAGCAAAACGCTGACATCTTAATTAGCCCACCAGATCATTTTTTCTCATCGAATATGACATCACTTTGATCACCGAGTTTTTAAATTTAGACCCAACTATATATCGCACACCGTCTTCAAAAGAGTCACAACTCAAAATTTGCCATTTTTGAGATTAAGCGCTAAAAATATACGCAGAGCTTTTATTTACCTTTCAGCAAAAGCTGGAGCAAATTTTTGTTATAATTTGTTAAAAAAAAACTAAGATAAAGTCGCCTTTGCCCATATGATTAGCATGTGCTACGAAATAGTTTTACGCATTTTCTGACGAACGTACTATTTTGAGTTGTGACTCTTTTGAAGACGGTGTGCGATATGTATACAAAAGAATTTTATGCGGCGGGAAAAGGCTCTGGCGAAAAAAGTAAATGCTTGTATCTATGTATGTCCATGTACATATATGTATGTACGTAGTAAATCATTTGAATATTTGAAAAAATTAAACAAACAAAAGATTTAAAGTAAAAATTTCATTGTTTTTTTTTGTGTGTATATATGTATATGTGAACGAATTTGAGTACTTATGTATGTACATACATACGTATTTTTTACTATATTTATGCGTGCATTTTTTTTTTGCATTGTCGACATTTTCAGAGCAGAAAGACCGGTTTGACGACCATTGTAAGAAGCTAATCTGTGAAAAAGTACTTTCCATTTCACAAATAAGTAACAAAAACAATAATAAGACCAACGAAAGCATAGAACACAATTCGTAATAATTAGGCTAAAACGCGACCGATTTGGCAGAAGCGTAGAAGAAAAGCACTCGACAGACGTTCTACATGCATTAAATGCGCTGCAAAATTTCAAATACATATGTACATAGTATACACACATAGGTATGCAGCGTGCCAAGAAAAAAGAAAAATAAAAACGCATAGGCATCAAGAATGTTTACGAAAATAGCAACGACGAAATTCAAGAGATTTTTAAAATATGTACACACATCCATATGCACATATGTATGTATGTAAAATCATTTTGGGGGGCTTGTGCCGCCAAGTGGCAGCCCAGCCGATATACAGTGGTCGAAATAATTGTAGCCGCATTTATTTAATTTTGCTTACTTTTATATAAAAATATAGTTCATTCTTTAACAAAACCCGTGAAAATCTAAGTTTCAAACTTTGTGCAATCTTAAAAAAAATTGAAAAAATTTTCGTAAAAATTTCTGGCCTTCTTAGATTTCCTATAACGATTCTGAGTATGCAGTTTTGGAGCCCATTTAATTCTAGAAGAACAGAGTCCAGGCTTCAAATGACAAAATTGCGGTTGGGTTTTGTTAAAGAATGAACTATATTTTATTCGACTATGCGCGTATAGCAGAGGTGGATTCAAAGTGTAATTATTCAAATGACTAGGAGTGTACATAGATACATAAATATGAATGTGTGTGGGTACCGGCGACATACATAGCTCGGATAAGTAGGCAAGTAGCAATAAATTGCCGAATTTTGAACGGCTTTCAAAAAAAAAAATAACACACAGACATACATATATATTAATAAACATATTTAAATAGAAATGACAGACATAGCGACGGTACAAGCATTATATTATAAGAATATAGTCTAAAGAATTAAAATGAATATTCTATCCTAAATTAAACCAAACGCTAAGCACAAGAAAGTGAAATACATAGTTTAAGCTAAAATTAATAGAAATTCAGACAAAATCTGATATTTTTTTCGATATTTTTATTTGGGAGAAATACATACTTCGAGTGGCGCCAAATAGTAACTTTTTTTTTTTGATGACTACGTAGTGATTATATTCTTTAGTGTTCCCAGAAAATATTGAAAAAGATTTTGTAAAAAAAATTATTGATGCAAGTTTATGCCTTCCCACCACTGTATTTTCTGCTAGACCAGAGGTTCCCAAACTTATTTTTCAAAACTTTACTGGTTTCGGTGCACCCCCTGATGCTCGTTTCTCATTTTTTATCGCTCCGAGTTTTAAAGTGAAGCGAAAAATATTCGTCACTCGCATTTTTAAAACACAAAACTTGAAACAACAAAACTGCAAAGCTTTTCACACCAAGCTTCAAATTCAGAAACAGACAAAAATGAAAAGTCCGAGTCTACATAGATAAATCGATGATAAATAATTAAGCAAGCAAGAAGCTCAAGAAGTGTTCCACAGTCAGGTACATATTTGTGCCACGTGAAGTGACTAGTCAGCAGTCCCGTCTTCTCAGTGAGAGGAAACAACTAGATAGACCTTCGGAGATTGAAAGCAACATGAGTTTTGCCCACCTGCATCCACTCGATGCCTTCCAGTCGTTGCTGAGCGTAGTATCCACCCAGTTTCTGCTGGTGGCTTCGGTGGTCGAAGTGGGAGTGCTATAACTGGTTGCGGATCGAGGAATGCCTGGTCTAAGCCAACTGTGGCCAAAGGGTCTGATGTCTCATTAACAGGTACTACCGAGTTGTCCGGCACTTCCGAGTTCCCCGGCACCCACAATGAAGCAAGCTCGGTATCTTTACCAAAATCGTTTAATCGAGACTTGCATTGCCGAACTAGTTTGGAAGTACTTAAAGGGCTGGCCAATGACTTAAGTGCAGCTTGGCTGTACCTGTAGACACGTAAACTCCTTCCCCTCCACCTATTTTCCACCGCGTAGTCTATGGCTTTAGGGATCGCAAATACCTCAGCCTGGAAGACCGCAGCATATTCCCCAAGAGAAAAAGTGCAGCTTATCACCATTAACTTTTAAAAATACTCAGGGAACTCTCTCTCTCTCTAGAATCTCTTTAACAAAGGCAATAGTGGCGTACTAACCTGTAGCATTGAAAAGATACAAGTGCTCAAATATCTGCCGCCAGAAATTTCTGCATCGCCTCACTCAGTGTTATACCAATATCCTAAATATATACGCTATCAAGCAACCATTTTGGTTCTTTACAATCGAAACCAGATAAATTTTCGTGGACCCCCATATTTTTTCACGCCTACCTAGACCCCTGACGAGTCTCCTGTGGACCCCTGGGGGTTCACCTGGACCACTTTGGGAATCACTGTGCTAAACAAACAATTGAACCCGCAATAGGGTTCGGATTTTTGAACGAAAGCTGTCTTCTATTTATAAGATATTTTTGGGTTATGTGTACCCCTGTATCTGTATAGTCGTGGTGGGGCGGCTCTTGGAGTATTCAAGATAAAGATTTTGCAGAAGATGTACGGCCCTTTACGCGCTGGCGACGGCGAGTACCGCAGACGATGGACCGATGAGCTGTATAAGCTTTACAACGACACGAACATAGTGCAGCGAATTAAAATACAGCGACCCCGCTGGCTTGGCCATGTCTTTCGAATGCACACCGATGCTCCAGCTCTGAAAGTATTCAACTCGGAACCCGCTGGTGGTGGAAGAAGGAGGCCCCCACTGCGATGGAAAGACCAGGTGGAGAGGGACTTGGCTTCACTTGGCATTTCCAATTGGCGTCAGTTCGCACAGAAGAGAAATGACTGGCGTGCTTTGTTGAATTCGGCCAAAATCGCTTAGGTGGTTACAGCGCCAAATAAGAAGAAGAAGAAGAAGTATCTGTTTAGTCAAATTCCATGTGAGGTACGCTAAGTCATGGCGCACATAATAAATTTAGAAGATTTTGTTAGGTTTCGATGAGAGTTGAAGAACTAACAACTGACCAATTTTAGGGGCATCATCAGTGAGCCCCGTAATCGAAATCTGCCACTTTTTAGAGCATCTACCACACAAGGTCTGAAATCTACCACATATTCGCGTTTTTGAGTACCTAGTTTTATTTTTTTGCTCGACATAATTTTCTTAATTTTAAGGGCGAAAATTGTCTAACACTAGTATTATGGTAACAAGAATGATATATATAATACGAGATTCCGCATTCCCGGCGGCGAT
>NW_016177308.1:0-8597 GCF_001687245.7 Rhagoletis zephyria | reverse complement strand
ACGTTTGATGAAATGGATGTGGAAATGGAGAGCATAGTTACGAGTTCAACTACGCACATACTTTTTTATTTATTATTAATTTTTTAAAATTCGACTTCTTTTTGTAAGCACCTACCTGGATATGCTCTTGCGGGGTGACAGTGCGAATGATATCGTAGATATACATAACTAACAGATATAGATATACTAACACTTCTTATTTTCCAGTAAGTTTAATTGAAGGAATCTGCATTTACTTATAATTAGAATGCGCTTTATTTGAGCTTTTCCATCTTGAGGAGTTTGTGTGGTCGGCTTTACTTTAGCATACAAAAAAAAAAGATTTTAAATACAAATTTTTTTCATTTTTAATTAACGCGAAATTCACAGGGGAATTAACTGCGAACGCAAAGTAAAAGAACAAGAAAATACCAACAATGCAACACCAAAACAAAAGATTGTCTATTTTTGGTTGATGGTTCACAAAAAAAAAATGTATCCGGGTACATATTTATTTCTTTACTTATATTTGAGTATAAACATATGTAAGTATGTATGTATCATACATCCTTAAATCTTGAAGAAAATTTGTTGAAAAAAATGCAAACACCGCGTGTTTGAACAAATCCTTGTTGAAATTACTATTTTGAAATCTCGAGCGAAAATAATTATGTAGGTACGCCAGCCAATTACGCCAATTAGAAAGATTACGAATATTGATGTTGAAGCTGTGATAACACAGTGATGAGGGTGTCTAAAGTGACGAAAGTGATGTTATTACTTACAGAATAGAAAATTTACACTCATTGTCGGTATTAAAGAATAGCAACAAGAGTAATAATAATAACGTTAATTGTAATGATAATCGTCCATGATTATGAAGATGAGTTGTGGTCAAACGTATTTTACAATGGTAATGATGATGTTCAAACCAGAGTTGGCAATTTACACAACAAAAAAGTTGCATATCTTTGCTGCCTACAAAGAGCATTTCAAATTATTCTCATCGCTGATTTTGTTGATATGCCGCTTCAGAGTAATGATTATGGCATACCAAATTATTTATTTTTTTTTATTCGAAAATCTTCAAACTAATAATTTTGTAAAATATTTTATGAGCGAGCGCGCGCTGGTACATTCATTCATATAAAATATTTCATTAATTTTAATTGGAAATTGCGGAGGCGGATAATTACAGAGCAGCAGTTGAGTCAACGAAGAGGAAACAGAAAAAAGGACACACAGGCCAACCAGGCAAGTAAGTCGTTGACAAAACATTGCAACACTAAACAACTGAAGAAACACTGAGCTTGTACGGTGGAAATGAGTTCTGAGTGTGCAAGCGCTACGGGGAGCGAAGTATAATTGCTGGTCTTAAGACACAGGCAAATTTCACGCTTTATGCTCTGCCTTCCTGGACTGCAAGTTTAATTTCAAAACAAATGTCATAAAAAGTGCAATTGAGGTTTGAGCGAGCGTGCTGAAAACCAAGAAATTATGAATAAAAAATGCGAAGATACGCCGCGCTGACTACATCATCAAAAATTTATGTATTTTAGATAAGCAGCATGAAAAATTACAAAGAATAAACAGAAGAATTCTGTTGAAGGCGATTTGGTATATAAGTTTACAGCGTTTGGAAATGAGCAACAATATTTTCCTTCTCGAAAGTGCTAGACAAATAAGCTTGTGAGCTTTATGAGTTTTTCGCCTGTCTCAAGTAGGATTTTCTTTAGAATTCTCTTTAAGCGTAATGAAGCAAGTAAGTATTATTACTTGGCTAGCATTTTTCCTATTTGCAACAGAAATAATTTTGAAGAAGATTAGGTGAAGAGTAAAGCCTAATTTGAATGCAAGTAATTAGCAACGGGAGAAAAAAGCCATAATTTTGAATAACTAGTAATATGAAAATATTCACTTGCAAAATTCTAGGAATTGAATAAGAATTTGCAAATATTTATTTTTTTAATATCAAATTACAAAGTTATTGTACTCCATGTTTGTGAGTGCAGAAGTTTATTTCAATCTTAGTACAAGCCCTAGTCTAGGTCTTCATACATGCACGTCTTCGGCGTAGTATTCGTCTTCATTTCGTAGTCGTTTTAGTTCTGCCCGTCTTACTCGTATTCGTTACTTTATTCGATTTCGTATTCGGCTTGATATTCGTCTTACTCTTCGGTTCCGTATCTTGCGCCGCATTCCTTTGCCTTTGGGTTCGTTTTTGTATTTTTTTCAGCCTTCGTCTTTGCATTAGGCTTATAATTGGTGTTAGCCTTAATGCCCTTTGTAGCACATTTTCATACTTCACTCTCATTATTTTTGAAGGAGGAAAACTGAGATTTAATGCACTTTCGTAGCAATTTTTTATTTCACTACCCCAGCTAAAGAAGATTTACTTCAAAAATCAGAACGGAGTATAAGCGCTGAAAATCCTAATTCCATTCATGGATGTGTCATTGGGAACGCTTCTGCTGTGTATTAAAAGAGCGAGGGTCTACCAGCCAACATTTCCGTCACAGGGAGATGAAGGAGAGAAAAAATAGCATTGGTCGCCAATTGTAAAAAACGCGAGAACAACCTTAACGCGGATATTTCTATGATGACGTCACACGAATAGCTTATTCTGTCCAATTCGCCAAACACAAAGTAGCGCTGCTGAATGCGCCACCTCTGTCTCCCTACATCATGGTCTAAACAACAACCCCTATTCAATAAAATCCTGACACTCTCTAATATAGTACGCTACAAAAAAATTAACAGAGAACCAGCATATAGTGCCCCTGAATGATACCTGGAAAACTCGATATAGTTATATAAGGTTCTGAAAGAGAAAAGTACACCACGTTCAATGACCTTGAATTCCGCACATTTTCTACGTCGGAGGGCATCCTTAAGATTTTTCAAAGGATATACTCCGGCCTTTATACATTGGATCATGTCCAAAGGTGGTTTCGTTTCTTACCAATATATTTTTCGAATTATTTTTAGGCGGTTACGGCGCCAATATAGAGAAAGACTACAAGAGTCCAAATTCCAATGAGGCCACATAACTTGGACCGGCAAACACACACAGTAAAACGTGAAACAATCAAATAGATAGAGGATGAGAAAAGTCTGGATAATCTATTATCAAGTTTTGCAATTTCAGTCTGTAACAAAAAATCAGACCTTTCGGTCCTGAAATCGGAGAGGGTGAGATTATGGACTCTACAATGGAGGCTTGAGATCTCCACAACTACAAGTTGAACGATGTGTTTCCGACCTTTCGGACCAGAATAGACAGACCTTGACATGTCGCCACCTAATGGGATCCATATGCATATTTCTAGGCTCCGTATTTTCCATAAAAATCCGCAGTCTACTTATACCTGCAACATAAAATCTGCAAGCTGGAGTATTCCCTCGAAGCCACAGTCGGCAAGAGCGAGAGGGGCGATTATTTGCGTTTTCTTGACTAAGGTAACATTGGGTACTATTTCGCTATAACATAAATATGAACGTGCTCACAATAACTTTCTTTTATTCATCTATAAATTTTGCACATCGCCGAACTAAAGCGACAGTTTAAAAGTTTTGTGCGCTCAAGCATATACAAATACTCGTATTTATGTTACTTTGCATTAGGGATGTGCCGGATAGAGATTTTGCTGGATAACCGGATTCCGGATATCCTGTAAAAAATAAGAGCCGGATTCAGATATCCGATCGGATATCCGGTAGACTCTTGCCTTTAATAAATTTCGTAATGTTATAATAGGTTTTTTGTTTAGCTAGAATTCCTGCTTTTTCGAGTTGAACTATCCAATACGTAATTAAGAATACAAAATGTCCACTCTGAAATCCAAGTTATGATACAAGCCTGCATTAAATAGATAACTCCTCCGTCTGCAACCCGGATTTATCGACTATTTTTGGTAAATAAAGGAGAAAAGTCAAAGGCAAAAGATAAACAGCAATGAACGCCGCTAAGAAAAAACGCGTGTCTACATAGNACAAAAGAAAAACAGCAATGAACGCCGCTAAGAAAAAACGCGTGTTTAATTTATATTTTTAACTGTGATGAAAATCGACCTAATATGCATGGTTACATATCGTTTCGCTTCCCGAATCGCCCCGTAAGGCTTCATTGTTGCAATATTTTGTGACACACGTTTCAAAACTCGTTTTATTTTCTGACATCAGTAAATCTAAAAACTGGGTAGATGGTGAACTAAATAACTCGAAAATAGAAATCAGTTAGCTTGGAGAAATCTGCCGAATCATATGAAAAACGCTGAACTCTACTGAAAGCTTCTATTGAGNTTGAGGAAATCGCCAACGGGTCTGATACTGATTTCAGTTTTTGTACTGATCCTTTAATTGGGTGGAATCATGACGGCCGCTGTGGTGTAGCGGTTCAACCCAACATAAAAAACAAAAAAGAAAAATAGTTTTTTTTTGTAATAGCGGTCGCCCCTCGACAGGTAATGGCAAACCTCCGAGTGTATTTCTGCCATGAAAATAGCTTCTCATAAAAATACAATCGCCGTTCGGAGTCGGCGTAAAATTGTAGGTCCTCCCCTTCTTTGACAACATCAATGCGCACGCCACAAATCGGAGGAGAAGCCAGGCCAATCACTAACAAATGTGTAAGCACCAATTCTATTATTATTATAATCGCAAAGAATTTCCAAACATTTTTTTACTTTGGCAATGAATTATCTCTGTGAACCACCTTCCTCGGTGAACTCAAAAATAGTGTTTAGTGCAGAGGTGGGCAGCTTCGACAGAGAATTTTTGTAGTGTGTGTGCAATTGATGTCACTGTGTGCGTGCGAACACGTCCCCTGCAGGAAATGAATCTAACTATAAGGTAACTTTAAGTTGATTAGGAAGGAGCTAAAATTCACTTATTATCTGTATATTTTCTTTGACGAAAGCTAACTATATTTCTATGGTGCTGGCCGCGAAATAGTCAAGGATGGTTTACCTCTGCATTAGATGTAGTCAAGGGTGGTTACCTCTGCATTTGATGTAACTAACTTGTAATCAACTACTTTTGAACATAAAATATCAATAGGAAAAACAAAATATTTATTTTTTATTTTTATTTACTTTATTTATTTTATTACATTTCATATTTGTTTTCATATTCTGCTGCAGGTAGTCCCATATTCCACTCCGTCAGACATAACTTCAAAATGATAATATGAAACTTCGATCATCCTTTTATTTGTCCTCAATTCGAAAAAGTATTTGCGAAGTGCAGGTTATTTAAATAGAAACGCGTTTTAAGAAAACCATCTCCTTCATTACTCCTGCATTACTTGTCCACTTGTTTCAAGTTAGCTTTTTGTAGCTAACTACATGTTTATATTTTATAGAAATCCCGCAAAAATGCTAACTACAGTGGGTTTTTTTTTTATCAATTGATAATTTTTTACTGCAGGGTCGTGCGGCTGAATGAAGCTTTCGCTGCCTTCTAAAGCAGAGCGTGTATGTATACGCGAATATGCCCGCGGGGCAGGCGCCGCCCAGATCTGGTTTAGTGCATCAGGTAGCATTTATGTTGAAAATTGAAATGCGTTCTTGAGCGGTAATGCGGAAATGCTTATTTTCATAGTGAAAAATATATAAATTTTTAACTCTTAATTACTAATTAGATACTGTTATATTGATTATGAAAATGTAACAAAAATACCTGAACTATATTTTTAAATAGAATCTTCTATAATCGAAATCCGGAAATCCGGCCGGATAGTCGGATAACAGAAAAAAGGCCGGATCAGCCGGATTCCGGATATCTACCGGATACCCGGCACATCCCTACTTTGCATACTTTTTAAAAGCGAGAGGATGGACTTTTTTAAGCTACAACTTTGAGTCTCAAAAAGAGGCGTTACAATGAGTTTTGCTGATTTGAGGCACAGAAGCATTAAAACTCAGGCCAAAGCAAAAGCCATCAATCAATTAGTAGGTTTTAACCAATATGCGATTGAAAGCGGAAAGCAATAAAATTGTTGCCTATTCCTTTATTTCTTCTTAAATTGGTATGAGTAGAGCTACAAGCTTTGAGTTCGAATCAAGTGAAACAGGCCTTACAAAAGTAATTCGCGAAATTGCAAAATACCTCCGGAATACAAAGTTGTCACATTGACCATTGCAATGCTTGTAAATCAGTGCGAATTTAGTCGTTGATTTGTCGCTTAAAACATTCGTGCGGTGAAAGGTGAACAGCGGGGAGTGTAGTGACATTTTATTGCATTAAAATACGCGAGATTTATGTAGTTGTAAGATTTATAAACCGGCGTATTCGCGCGGAACTCGTAAATTTTCAGCGAATTTGTTTCGTGGCCAAAGGGGGGCGTGGGGTAGGTGGTGGTAGGCACTTTGCCACAAATTTGGCTGACAACACGCGGATTTTCCACATACCAAACAGGAAGGCAGTGGGGAAAGGAGCATATTTGCTTTTTATTTACATATACAGTACTTCGATGGGATTTAGTAGCGACGATTTGTGCGTTAAGTGCTTCGCGGAAAATGGCATAAATCACGATTTGCTTGCTCTGCGACATGTTAGCTGGCATGTGGCAAGCAGCCTGTGACAATATGCGGTTGGGCGCAAACAATCTGCTGTAACAACCACAAACGCAAACGGTGCGGTGAGAGGAAAATACGCCTGCCAAAGTTGGCACAACCTGGTTATCGAAATGGGCGCTAGAGACAGGTTAACAATTTAAAAAATAAAATGGGAAATTCGCGTAACAATCTGTGTTCGCTGCAAATACAGGCTCAAAAGCAAATATGTACAAAGAAACCACTGGTACATGCAGTCGCTTGTGAGTCCCCTACAGCTGCAGCTTCAGGTTTTTTGGTATGCTTTTAGGCGCATAGCCGCGCAACTTTGCATACATTCTACATCAAAGTTAGTTGCGCTCAACAAAGTAACATTCTGTTGCTTGCTACTTCGTTTGGTATTCTAACAAAGTTGGAGCTTTCCTCGCATCGTATGTTATTCTTGTTTTTGTTGTCGCAAATTGTGGTTACAATTGGTGGTATTTTCATTGAATCACCTAAAACACTGGTTGACTAACTTGCGCCTACAGTCCGGAAGTTGATGGCATTTTAATTAGTTTTAGATCTCTGCGAACCGCGTCACACTTTGTTCGGAAGTGTTTGAAAAGTTTTTAGCGGAAATGCATGAAAATGTGGTAGGGCCGTTCATCTGGGTATGTAGTTACAATGACCTCGGCAAACTGAGCCAGGACTACGACTTATGAATACGCCAGATGTGCCCAGACTCAGATTGAAGGATGTCTTGAGAAAATGCGAATATAATAACGCCTTAGTTTAGTACAGGATATGCCTAGAAGAAAATAGTCAAATGCGACGTTAGGCGGCACAAAACTTTGCTGTGGGATTTGTGGTTGGGCGTAGAGTCTCCGCTTGAATATTAAACTATGTGTACCAGACACTAGCATCGAAACATTCGCAAAGTCAAATTGATCACGTTGAGAAAGTCGGTAGATAAGCTTCGATCTCTTTGCGTAATAAAATAATCGCGAAGCACAGACGTAAAATTTCGCACCAGAGTCTCAATACAGCTTAAATATCCAAATCCTCAGCAACTGCATACAAATGAATAGTGTGATTTCATCTCCAAACCTCTGCGTACCGCTGAAGAAGTGTTTGTTTTTTACTATTATCTGCGTAAAGACTACTGGTATCACGAGGAGTGCAGCTGGACGTAAACACACGGATTTCAAAACGACATGCCGCTTGAGTAGTATAGGGAAAAAAGGGGGAAGAGAGGTGTATTTTCAAGTAAGAGAAAAGCCAAGCGAAAAATAAAGCTTAAAATTCTGGGAAGCCAAAATGCGGAGCAAACATTATATTAGAAAATTAAGCTGCACTCAAATGGTTCCAAGTTCGGGGCTAGTTGCTGCCTAGATGAAGGTGGATATCTGATATCCGACCTCTAGAGTCCAAAAATGGTAGTCTTGGCGTATTGTTTGCGCTAACCGCCGAACCCCTCATGGAGTACAAAATGAATATTATTTAAGGCCTTTTGCATTGATAATTCCCAGACGTGCGGTAGGATTTCCTAAAATATTTTTTAGTTTTGGTTTTAAATCAAGGCCTCTTAAAATTTGCTTAATTCATCTTCCATCAGACCCTGTGTACCACGAAATTTCAAGTAAATTTTTGTTGGGCACCTAATAAAAACTTTTTTTTTTGATATTCACAATTTGATAAGCCAATAAAATCATTTCACTAGTTTTATACAATTCATCGGAATATTTTTTGATATGTGTTACCGGATACCGATAACCCCCTTGAACTGTTTTTTTTTATCGTAAACTTGGTCCCATACTAATTTGGTTTAGTCCCTATCATTGAATAATGAAAGTTAAATTTTTATATGAAATATAAGAAGAAGTAAAACATTCCTCATTTATAAGATACCAATGTCTATGCGAACTTTTTTGTACCTTAAACCGTTTTGGCCGCCTCAAATTGGTTAGATGATTAATAAAAAAATTACAAGAAAGGCAAACAGCTAAGCCAGAACGCCGATTTCGTGTAAGTAATCGGGGATGAAAACACATCATCATGATAAAAGTGAATAAAAAAAAAAAA
>NW_016177307.1:0-8597 GCF_001687245.7 Rhagoletis zephyria | reverse complement strand
ATGCTGAGATAGGGCGTTTTTGAATCGGCAGCTGAGATAGGGCGTTTTTTGAACGATCTCTGAAATAGTGTGTTCTTCAATCAAATTCTGAGATAGCGCGTTCTTGAAAATTTTTCTGAGATCGGGCATTTTCGAACTGGCTGTCGAGATAGGTCGATCTTCCACTCAGCAGTCGACATACAATCACTGCCACACTCATACGCACACTTCGTCAATTTCGTTTCGATTTCGTTGCTTTCACTAAACTGCACATAAATTTTGTTACGTGTATTTCACAAAAAATTGACAGAGCACTAAATTAAAAGTTTCCAATACACCCTGACACAACGGCTAACTCAAGAGCCATTGCTGCAACCCAAAGCGTCAAGCACCCACACATGCACGCAACCAAAATATGTATGTATGTATATAGACACGCCAGGTGATCACCCAAATGGTTGCCGACTATGCCTATACTATGTACATATGTACAAATGTCCAGGATATATACAAGTATATACATACATACTATCTACTAATATACGCCCATGCACACCCAAACATACCTCCATCAGGCTTGTAGAGTTCACGCATACGTACACATCTATGTATGTATGTATGTATGTATTTATGTTATGCATCCAGCTGCCAACAATTTTGTTATGCTTTTGCCATCTATCTATTGCTCTTTGATTTTGAATACTGCCACTGCTGCTGTTGTGGAACAACAAGCCGTGAAGCAAAAAATTAAAAATCATGCACAGCATAAATTGAGTGGTTCAACTGCCAACTCAACTTTACCTGCGCCATTGGTTTTTATATGGAAGTTGCTTGCCATCGCCATCGCCAGGTGATGGAAGTTATTGCGGCGAAAATAGACTCACATAAAGAAGTGTGCGTGTTTGCATGCCGGCAGGAAAATCACACTGCCTTCGAAATATATACCTACTTCATTTGATTTCGGAGTAGTGAAAGGTTGGTCCAGGAAAATTTTTAAAGTTCCGACTTTCAAACTTCATTACCAGTTGCCTAGTAGGGCATATTGCTTCATTACACAAAACAGTATTTGTCAATCGTTTTCGTTAAGCCTAACTGATATTAGACCCAAGTAATGTTTCGAAAGTGTCTGACCAAAGTTTGCTCTTTGCTGTGAATTGAATTAGTTTCAAGGGATAGATCAAGAGTTGGTTAGTATCACACTTGGTTGCTTTACAAGTCGTCATTTAATCTATATAAATATAAGTTTAGCGTAAATGGCCTCTGTATTATGTGAGTACCTTTAGGTAGCTGAAAAAGTTCTCCTGCGCACTTAAAGAAACACATACCGTTTGGATCCTTAGCAGGTAAACTTGAGCAGCCGTATTCATCCTGCAAAACAAATAGACTCAGCTCCTTTCTCTTTAAATGCATGGATAAAAGCTTGGATCAACACATCAAAAAAGTCAAGCTAATAGAACTATCACCAAATAAGAACCAATCTGCTTTTCAACCAGGAAAATTCCCTTATTAAAATTGTACCGAATGATGTACTTGTACATTGGCATACCGGGGGCAATAAGAATCTACACTGCTGATGAACTGGTTGGTATACAGACCTTTCGGCACTGATGGATGAAAAATTTAATATATAATAATAGGTACTGGTATATTTGGACCGATTTTTAAATACCGATACCTATGGACAGCTTTCAGCACCCTAAATTCTCTCGCAATCAAGAACATACAATTTGCCAGGACATGAGGACCAATGAAAATGTGGGACGCCTAGCAAAAATGGAGCTATCACAATATTCTAAAGCCTGGAACCCTCTTCTGGGCTCACCAAGGCACACGCAAGGAAGGTTTTAAACAGTTGGGTGGACAAAAAATTCCACAGGCAAAAGGATCAGCTGCTCATAAATTTAGGCAGGGAGGAACCTAGAGTTCTCACTGGGTACTTTATGGGACATTAATCTTTTTGATATCTGCTCAATAAGACTCATCTTTCAGATACGGGGATATGTAGTTGCTGTTATCTGGAGGAAGGAGTGCCAGAACACATTAATTGTGAATATGTTGCCCTCGCAGACTGGCTAACCTACATAGGTGGTAAATAATTAATCCATTCGAAATATGGAACAAAAAGCCGACGTAAATGCTGGCCTATATTAAAAGCCTTTATGTATAAGGGAAAGGGCTACGCACAATAAACCACCTTAGTGGTCGCGGGCCAGTATAATAATAACAAAAAGGATGATAGAGTTGCAGAGGAGAGAAAATTTCATTAATCTAAAGTTTGTGCTATCGATGTTTTTTCAAATTAGACTCGTTCTATTAGTTCCAAGGCCCACCTACATTGCAGGAAACGTCTAGGTAGGACAACATCGACTGTTAGTTGGCTTAGCAAGCGCTGGGCGAAAAACCCCGACATGCAAATTTACAAAGAGCGTCCAGCTGATGGACGAGCGTTGCTGGTCAAAGCAGCTACTTCATCTGACTAAACGTTGCATGCGCAAGGCTAAGGTCAAACGATCTTTCATCAAAACTCTCAGTAATGAAGTCTACCAAAGAATACCTGCAATTGACCTTCCAGGAAAATATCCTGTGAAACTCTCGGGTGGTCGTGGTAGAATTCCAATGACAACGTCAATGTGCCAAAACTCTGGGTATGTAGCGATTGTCTCTCGGCGGAATTTCATTAATAGCCTTTCTTTAACACGCCCTCTCCAGTTATTTTGCATTAGAATATCGAAAAACCGCCCTTTGTCAGGCATTACGGTTCCTTGAACTGGCTGTCGTTTGAATGAGAAAATATTGTTAAAATCCGCCCTTGAAAATCTCAAGAAAACTTAGGAAACCAAATTTGTTTTTTTGGTTCCGAAAAAAATTCATCTTAAACTGTCGAAAGTTTCAGAAAAATAAAAAAACTGAAAGACTGAGTTATTATGGCAGATTCGTCTCCTTATTTGGGCTGCGAAGGGAAAATTTCGCCAATTGTAGAACTCCATTGTTCACTTGAACTCCGTGGCTGTCAATGTCCACTCACTGGTCCTGAGTCGCTGGATGTTTTCATTGGATCGTCCATATATTCAGGCTAATATGTCGCGAAGGAATACCTGAGTGCCCTTGTCAACTTTTGATCAGAATACTTTGAGAGGTCGATTACACGGCAGCGTTGCAAATATTCCCGAATATACACGAATATCCGGATATCCGAATACACGGTTAATCACAGCGCTAGTTTAGAGCAGGAAGTCTCAGGCAAACATCAGGCTATGTGGTGCCTTTAGACAGAGTTCTAGTAAAAAAGCATCAATATATTTCAGATATAATAATGAACACACAAGGATTAGGCAATCGGCATTTTAAACACTGAAACAGTTTAAAGTCCATTGCGATTTCCATGTGTCCCTATTGGCAGCCTGCAACCGACTATTGACTGTGCATGACTATGCCCGTCTAGCTGGTATGTAGTTACTAATTTACCAATTTCACGTCTCACGCTACAAACATATGCGGCTCCTGGCAAAATGAATTGGCTGCCACAATTCCGGTCGCTTTGCTTCACTTTCACTTTTGTGCGTTATTTCGAAAAAAGTGCAGGCTACAGAAAAGTGATACTCGTACTTGCAATCATTTGTTGTGTTTATCCCTTTTGCTCAAAGTTGCCTTAACATTTTTCAATTTCGTTTCACGTGGCTTCATTTGTGAGTTAGTCCCACCATGAGTTAAGCTTTTCTTTCTTTTTTGTTGTTGTTATTTTTCACCTCTTTTCCGTTTGTTTTCGTATTTTTGCTTGCAGCGCTTTCACATCTGCAGCTAGATGCTGCAGTCGACGTGTTAAGCTGATCCGGTCTTAGCTGGACTAAGTCAGTCTACAATGTATAGCATCCACCACAAATACAAGTGCAAACTGATGAGATGTCGAACACCAAAACAAGAGATTCTCTCATTTTTTATTTAAAAGCAAAAAAGCAACAAAAAAATAATTACTGGGAACCCCAACGGTTGTGATGACTTCAGCAAAATGGAATTGAGTTTTCTCAGAAATACTTTTGCACACGTATTGCAAGATACCTGTATTAGACAATTTCTCGGAGAGCTTCTTTAAGTATCGAACAAAGTGAGGAGGGTGGCCATAAGCAGTTGTTGATATGATTAGCTTTTCGGTTGAATGTATTTATTTGAGCTTTATCTAAGCTCATGTCGAAAATTGATGCATAAGTTGATTTGTCGCATAGAGTGTGAAATCAGCAATTGCAGAATCTTGTCAGTACAATTCGGAACAAATACACATCCACTTCAATGCTGTTGTACTCACTGAATAACGAAGAGCAAGTACTAGATGGCATCTATTTATTAGCAAAAGCAATATGAGAAAGAGTGTTGGCTAATTATGAGGTTAATATCGGGTGAAAATTTTTAAATGAAATCAAAAAGTATTCTGCTAAAACTAAAAGAATTTCTTACAAGATTTTTGTTTTCTTGTGCCTTTAAGTATGCTTTAAATCTATACGATTTATGTATGTGTTTGTCTCTCAACACTTTGCTGTCAAGAACCTCATATATAATTACATACATATTATAGAGGTAGAGATGATGAAAAAAAATTTTCGCCGCCTTATCTTTTTCCAGGATTAAGCACAAAGAGAAAGCCGACGCGGACTTGAAATCAGGATCTGCAGTGACAGCCAAGCTGCTCTAAAACCGCTCGCTTCTCTGCAAAGATAGTCCAATAATGTGAATTCCGGCTGAACTCCGTTACAAGGTGGACTGAGCTTGAACTTGTGTGGGTGCCAGGACACTAGGGTGTTCAAGGTAACGAACTGGCTGATGAGTTGGCGCAATGCGGTTCTCTGGAGCGTCCAATTGGACCAGAGCCAATTTTAGGGCCAAGCATAGCGGGAGCGATCGGGTACATGAAGGATCTCAAAAAAAAAAAAGTCATGAGGATCGTTGGTACAAAATAACCAAGTGTTTCCTAAAAATACCTGGGTGGTAGCAAAATTTCTTCTCAGATAAAGAAGCAGTGATCTACGAGCCCTGATAGGACTGATTACGGGGTACAATCTATGGGGACAGCGTATGGTCACCATAGGCAACATCGACGATCAACTGGGACTAGGGATGTGCTGAATTGTCGGTACCCAATACTTCCTTTTCGGTACCCGATACCAATTCTTTACGTTAAACCTTCGCCACTATATGCATTTAAAGTTTAGAAAAAACTTTCATTACTAATTTATATGATACCGGCTAAAAGAGATATATTATTTTATCAGTTTCCAAGGTTCAAGAAAAATGCTTTGACGAATGAAAAAGCCTTTCAGGGGGGAGGTTCTGTAAGCAGTTAGCGACAAGTTTCGGATCAATATCGCACTTGTTGAGGTAAATGCCGATACCGATTCGAAAATTGTCGCTAACTGGTTACAGAATCCGCCCCCAGGCCTACAAAAATAATATCGTCCGATTCAGCTGGAACAAAAGTACTTCCAACAAGTAAGAGTTTCTCTGCATTATGGCCTCCAACCGACATATATACATCTTTCATTTGAATCAGTATTAAAAGCTTTATTGGCTCCTACATTCGGGTTTTGATAGGCGAGTCTCCCCTGAACCGTTTTTTCCATATTTTTGGCCTGTGTGCGCTTTTATTCGAAACCTAAATATTTCGGTACCGAGTATCGAGAGTATTGGATACTTTTTAAATCGGTGCCGAATATCGATCAATACTTAAAAGTATTGACTCAGCACATCACTACTGCGTACATCTTGTTTTTGGGTTGGATGTACTGAGAATGGATGAGATACATTCTCCTTCCCGCAAAAAACTACTAAAATTCATAAAGGAATCTGCAATGAATTCAAACCCCAACTATATATCCCTTCCTTCTAAAGTTTGACAAGCTGATTTTCTGCGATACTACTTGAGTGGCTATCCCACGGTATCACTGATGCTTAACTGCCTTTTACTGATTCAGTCATAACTGATAATGAGTCTGATCATAGATCCAATGGTATCACGTTTTGCCAAATACCTGTTTACTTTGCCCAGATGACAGCAAGGCTTTGTCATTATAATGCTCAAAGTGAGCTTTCTATGAAGGCTTGGCACTTAGAATTACTCTAAGATACTTTACTTCGGAAGAAGTTGGAATGATATCTTGCAACTATAATCCAATTTACAGCAAAGCAAGTTTCCAGAACAGCAGAAAAAGATGCAAACCTTGTCTCCGAAAACAAACCAATAGGGTGTTTATAGGAAGACACTATCACAGAGCGAATTAGATTCTTTTGCTCCCTTTGCATGCAGTGATTGTGTTCCTTGCCCGTTTAAATATTTTTTATTGAGGCTTGGTTAAGAAATTTTTTCGACTAACTGCTCAAGTTCTGAAGCTGCCAATACAGTTGCATCGCATGGCAGTCTAATTTGAAGAATAAAGGGAAATAAAAAACCAAAGTCCAATGATAAATTCCGTCTTAAAATAATCTTCTGGTGAGTAAATCTGAAGTTCGCCGTACAGCTCTGATTCAAAATGACTTTTGCATGCCAATTTCGAAAACAATTTTTATTTGTTTTTTTTTTGGTCAAACCTAGTGATATCCTTTTTGCATTTTTCTGTGAACACTATGTATTAATATTCGACAAACAATTTTTTTTAATAGTTCTACAGGAATTATCATAATATTTAATAATAAAGTTTAATGATTTTTGGTAAGCTTTAATTGAGACCGACATTGAGGTGGTACGACAGGCTGATAAGTAAAAATTCTCAAAAATCAACGGCCTGTATGGCCTATAAAGCTACATGCCAAAATATGTTCTAAAGATTCATTTTTAAAAGTTGAAATTTTGATGAAAATTTGTTGAAATTTCTTAAATTTTTTATAAAAGTTAGAAACTGTTATTAATATGGTTCTAGCTAAAGGTTGGACAATAATTTTATAACAAAAAAAATTTAACTCGAAAAACATTATGAATATTATAAAAAAGAAATCAACACGTTGTCACTGGTCACGTGTTTGAGTCGCTGTGTACTTTTTGATACATTCGGAAAAAAAAAAATCGAAATTGTCTTGCAAAAATACTAATATTTATTCAAGGATGCACGGCGCACTTTTTAGTCCGGTACGGTCTAATGTAAACAAGCAAATTCTTGACCCAAAAAGAATCAAATAAAATATATCAAATGCTGAAGCATATGTATATAAAAATCGAAGATTGTTTTTATTTTATGTTATGTAAAAGCATATGTGTATACATACATACAGTGATAACAATATAAAAATAGATGCGCATAAGCACACATACATATGAAAGAACCTAGTTAGAAATTCGGTTCGCAGAAAAGTGAAAATTGTGTCAGGTCTCTTCGGCAGCCATGGACTGGATTTTTCTGTGTTCAATTTAAGTCATTTTCTTGGCACTTCGGCTCTTGGGGTTTTTTTTAATAATTTTTCAAGAGAATTTGTTTATACAGTTGTATACATAAGTAAGATCAATTCAAGTCGGATAAGTATTATTGCAGTTTTCGCTCTAAAACGACATAATATCATCGGTGAGCTGAGCTTTCTAACTGGCCTCTTGCATTTATGCACCTCTACTGAGATTATAAAACAAGTTTTGAATGTGAACTAGAGTCTGAATGTAATTCGATTTTACTTCACTGAACATCATACTTGGAAAGATTAATAAGGAATATATTTTCCATAAAATGCAAGACTTCAAGAGAAATTACAACAAGTGTATTCAATCAAGCAAAACCTATGTAGCTTCTACTTTCCTGAATAGTACCGCTGCTAGAGAGCCACTTTCTGGAATATTCGCCTTGCATTCATCTCTGTCTGAATCTACTCTTTGCATAAGAAAAATTAAAAAATTCTTCCATGCATTTTGTGGTTTGTAAATTTTCCTGCTGACAAAGTTTGTTCCGAATATGCTTTTAAATACACACATCTATCTACATACATATTTGTTGCAGCAGCAAACTTCAGTGCTGGGTTCTCAAAATTAATAACATGCAGTTCAATTTGCTCTGCTTAGTTCAGCAAAGCAAATTAGTTAGAGCAAAGCCTGTGGAAATATGTAACGCTGTGGTCAAGAGTCGAACTTTTATTTACCTGATTATTCATTGCATTTTCCAAGTACAACCATACGATACAACGTTTGAAGTCATTGAAAGTCATTGAAAAGATGCCCAGTGCTGAAGAGAAATGCATTTAACATAAATGTGGCTTGCCTTCATTAAAACAAAATTAATTGCAGCTTTGACTTATAACAAAACTGGAGTTACTAATTAGATAGCCGAGTTTTGAGGCCAGGAGTTTCTGATGAGATTTTAATAAAAACTGCATTTGCTTTTTCTGTCTAACATCAGTTCAATTTTGTTCTGATTAGGTAAATTCAGAAGGAAGTATAATCAGCACTTTGGATACTTTTATGTGAAATCAATCGGTGGCTGTAAGAGCATTATAAATCAAAAAGTAAAAATTTAGAAAAGGGACTTTAAGATTTTGGTAAATTTTTTTTCCTTAAATAAAATTGAAAAATAACTAGATAACGTTATAATAGGTTTATTTGCAAATTTGATTTGGAGTATAAAAACACCAACAAACCTTAGTTAGGTTCCTCTTTTCGG
>NW_016177306.1:0-8597 GCF_001687245.7 Rhagoletis zephyria | reverse complement strand
TTTTGGCCTGTGTACTATGTAATGTCATTGAAATTAATTCCATTGGCATGTCACCTAAGGCATTTATGCAAGCAAATTTTGAAACAAAAACATTTAATTTTTGACATAAAATTTTTCCTTGATACCTACTGTAATAACATACATATATTTTGGAAGTTCTACTGGATTAATCAAAATACTAGCAGAAGTTTAACGATTTTTAGAGTGTTTTACGAGAAATAAAAAAAAAAATTTCAATTGTTGATCCCTATCGGCAAAAAAATTGGTTTTTCTAAATTTCCTTGCAGAATTACTTCACACTCAGGGGTGTACTTGTTTTCTGGTACGATCTAATGAACATACATATTAAAAATCATGAGCAATTAGTTTTTTAATTCACCCTCACATCCAAAAGCAAAATTCCTCGAACCTTAACTTGCGCACTTTATTGAAAAAAAAGNTAATTATCAAACAATTTTGGCACCTGTACGGGCTCAAAAACCTCAGCTTCTTTTTTACAAAACACAATTTTTAGTTTTAGTTCTTCTTCACTCTTAATATCTGCGGCAAAGATCAAACGAAGGCTTGCGTATGTGCGTACATATGTATGTATGTGTAATTGCAATATGTCAGTATGCATTTGATTATTGCCTCGTTTAAAAATGTTTTTTACGCTTCTCTTAATTGCCTTCGGCTAAGAAGGAATCAAAGTGGAATTTCTTGGTTCTCATTTCGCTCGCCGAGCGTTTGCTCAGAGGATATGCGGCCAGTGCAGAAAAAGGTGTGAACTGATTGACCGAAACGCATGTATTGGGGTGAGGAAACAAAGGCAACTTCCATTAGCCACCAACATACAAAAGATTTTACGCATTAATAAATAGCAGTATACACCCACAACGCACGCACGCACGCACACACAAACTCGTAGTAAAAAAGCCTTTAAATTTACTTACTACGCACCTACCTTACCTGCTTAGTAATCCTTAAGTCGTAGGTTCAATACCTTTTTTCCATCCTTGTTCTATAGGAACGCATCCTTCGCAATGGGATAACAACGTGTAGCAAATTCGTCCTTTGTTCGAGGTGTCGGTTGCGTGTGGATTATTGCACCAGAGCGGCGGCGTTCGACAATTGTTGTGGCAGAGGCTATTTTGGCCGGCTTAATTGGCTTCTTAAAACTACTACCGCCAACACAGAGTAATGTTAGATTCTTTTAGTTTGTTAGTGCAAGTGCATGTAGGTATGTATTTTTGCTTTGTGTGCGAACAATTGTTGGTAAGGACCTGTTGCCAAATTTTCCCCTACATACATCCACCAAGCGCACTTGTCTGAATTTGTTCTGCATTTCTTATTTTCAAAGAGTCGCACATACATGCGTACATATGTATATACAAATATAAGCTGGTAACTGCATACATACATATGCATGTATGTAGATATGTACAATAGCTATTAGAAAGAGCTGCATGCTTTTGGCCATTGTTCTTCGAAAATAATTGGATTTTCATGAACTCAGCAATCGAATATTTAGACTCTTTGTCTGCGAACTCAATTTTTTCTCGGCGAATTAAAAAGTTATTTTTCACAAATTTTTCTGCATTGAATGAAAATAAGCCATAGACGATTGATTGCGTTCGCGGTTAAATATTTGGGGCAGTGTCATCTGTTCTGAAATCATTCATTACGCTTGAAAGAAAAACAAATCTTGTTTTCGCAAAGGAGATCTTTTTTCATAGAACAAATTTTACCAAAATCCACACAAAATTCTTGTATTTGAAAAATTTTAGGAAAATTTTAAGTATGCTGTTTTTTCCTATTAATTTTTAGTAGGACAGAATGCAAGTTTCAAGAAGCTAGAAAATCACGTTGGCTTTAAATAATTTTTTGGATGGCGGTGTTGTGCATTTTTTTCCATATAAAAGACATTATGGAGCATACATATTTTAAAAATAAATTTTTTTTAAATAAAAATTTAAACATTTTTGGGTGTAATTATTAGAGTTTGATGAATTATCGAATAAACAAAAAAAATATAGCCAAGGCTGATTAAAATAAAAATGTACATGTATAGATAGTACTTGGTATTGGTGTTATTTATGAATTGATTTAGACGCTTTATTTTCAATTGATTTGAAATTTTAGTAAGTCTCTTAGAAGTATAGTTTAGCCGTAAAAGGGGTATAAAGAAAACCGCCTTTAGCATGCTTGCCCCTTTAAGGTATAAAAAAGTATTTAGTATTTTTTTTTTGCTCCGATTTTCATTAAAAGGAGAAGAGATTGAAGAAAACATTATTACTTCATAAGGCGAATATGCAGCTCTCAAGAAACGCAAAAACTCCATATAAAATTACGTACAAGAAATGAATAAGACATTTTTTTGAGTCAAATTTCCTTAAGGCAATACGCAGCTCTTAAGAAATTTGCTACGTTTTCTACTACGGTTTTCTAAAGATTTTTGTGCAAAAAGACCACAAGCCAACCCATGTTGGCAACAGAAATATATGCCCGTTCCATTATCAACAGGCTGTTACAGGTACATTAGAAATGAGAAGTAAATTAATATTAAGCTGGAAAACGCAAGTTTTGTATTATGATTGTTTTCTTTTCAAATGAAATTTATTGAAGAAACTGAGAAGCATATTATAGATCAAACAGAAAGCAAAAAAGACTTAGTTTTGGGGAAAATATGTTCAAAAATAATGAAAAAAAATAAAAATTTCCAACATTTTGCTTCATAACACTACAAAAATTTTCTCAATCAATTTTTTTTTTAATTTTAATTGTTGCACAGTTCTCTAGCAATAATTTTGCTTTAACAGATTGAAAAAATAATTATTAGTCGACGAGTAATAGCCAAAAAACCATATAAACAATATGCTGGAAATCGGCATTTGACTGCAAAGTTCGAAGGTCGATTAAAAAAAAATCGAACTAACATAAACAAACGCCGCGATACGGGTCTTCTAATTTAGCCTCTATTTTCACCCCTCACTCTCAGAATCGACCTAACTTTTGCTAACCTGAATTTGTTCCACAGTGTTATTGGATCATGAAAAAATTAACGGTACTCCTAAATTTATAATTTATTTTAAATTTATAATAATTTAATTTATGAATTTATTTATATGAGAATTGAAGTCGGTTGTGTTTTTTGCTTAAAAATTACTTGTTTAGTAAAAAGTTCTATAAACACACGATGAGCTCAACTTTCAAAAGTGATACAAAATGTTAAAAAAGAGTTTTAATATTCATTTTCCTCGATTTCAGGTTTTCGATAGAGATGGTGATTTTTCACGATTTCCTCATTTTTTTTAAATATTTCGAATACCGAAAAAATTAACCGAAAAAAATAAATTGTCAAAAATCAACGGTATTTTGTAGCCGCTTAAGTTTAATCCGCTACAAAACTGCGTACCCGAAATTTTTCTAAAAAATATTATTAACTAATATATTGCATGTTAACTAGTTAGCAATAAAAATAAGCGCTGCTTTATCGACCTTTTCAAACATGTTGCATTCCCACTTGTATTAAGTCTTCAAGACTCGAAGTGCATGCATGCAACAATCCAAACTGCAAGCATTCACACATACTCCTATTCAATATTCATACATAGATATTATGTACTTCTTTTGCTTCCCAATCTCTGTGGCGGCGCTTCGCTCTAGTGGTGGATGTACGAGTAGCACGCAACAAAAGTAAAAATCGTAGGCGTGTTGCGTTTACAGCGCATTCTCTGTAGAAGAGCCATCGATGACGTCATATCTAAAACCGGCCAATCGGATTGCGAGTGGTCAAATGGGACGAGATGAGAGTGTCAGCGGTTACAATGGCATTGTTGGTTCGATAAATGCGTCGCGAAATACAGAAGTGACTGAAATGCGTCGACAAACACAGTTAAGGCGATGTAGTGTTTTGTTGGTGGGCACGTCATTGTTGCTGTTGATGATTATTGTGCTCATGTTATTCTTGCTGCCATGGCTGCCATTGTTGCAGGTAATTGCCGCTAAGGGCCATAATTCATGTCCTGTCGCCAACAACCAAGCAGCAGTCATTCACCGCACAAGTGTTGCATTACATTACCCTTCCGCTTTGCGATAAATGGAACCGATTCCAATTGCTCTTTTACAATTTTCATTAAATATATGTACATAAGTAGACTTAGTAGCCTGCATATATGTAGTTAAATGTGTGTTATTTTTTTTTTATTTAAAATTGTATTGACACTTACACACTTCCATCCCTGTAGGGAAATGAACTCAGTGGATCTTTTACAAAGTACTATGTAACTCATTTCACTTCAGAGGTTTGAAATATTTATAACATCATACCAGCTTCGAGATTATCGAAGCTAGAGTGACATATCCGATTGATCTGGGAGCTTTATGGCCGACCTTTTAAATAATAACTAAATAAATACATATATCAATATCAGTTCCGACAAAAATGCCTGTATTTGAATTTTTTAAATAAATTCAAGTGCTTACATATATGTATGTATATGTTTACATGAAAAAATTAGAAATAACATTTCTCTACTAATTCGTCTCTGTGCCCAAAACCCCTACCTGTGTTCGCCCCTGGCCAATATGTATGTATAACCTTAAAGTATAATCGGGTGGATAAAGCTGCAATCAAACCTTACTTTGGTGCCTTTGTTTGATCACAGAGTTATAATTCTCCATATCGTCGAATTTTAAAAATCATACTTCTTTAAGTAATTTATTTAAGATTCATATCAATATGTTTTATTGAGAATGATAAATACACACTATAAACATACATATACTATGGGTTTTCACGCTTTTTGAGTAACTCTTTTATAATGGCTTCACTTTGATAGCCTACATAAATTACATATCTTCAAAATATCTTCTTTGGCATAAGATAAATTTGTTCTTTTATGAAATAAACTAAACTGCATTGCTTTTAATGCAACTGCACGATTGAGAGAAATCATTTTTGTTGCAACTGTACATTTATAAGGAATATATTCACTTGTATCTTAGTATTTGATTTGGATGATAAGTGTCCCAGTCGATGAGTTGTTACTCTAGTCATATTTCCCTCTCCTAATCTATGGATGTCTGTTACTAATTATTTAAATAGTAAATTATTGACTTTATTGTCGACTGTGACATTTCATTCAAATAACTGTTTTGAGTTTTTATTACAAAGTGTACATAGCCGCAATTTGATTGCCATTGCAATGCTATGAACAACCATTTTATTTGACATTTACCGAGGACTGTTGATGGAATTAAGGGTGCTTACGATATACATCCGTACAACATAAATATACATACATGCATATACATACAGTTTTGACCAATACAATAGCACCCCCATTTCAAAGCGATATTGTTTGCCACTCATGTTTCTTTATTTATTTTTAGGAACAAAAATAAAATAAACCCAAGTTAAAATTTTTTTAAAGGACCGCGAAAAAGAACAAAAAATTCTCACACAAATCTCAAACTTTTTTCTCCGAAATGATAGAAGTTTTCTGAGTACACAGTTTTATAGCCCATTCAATTTAAGTCTGACAATATGCAAATTTTAAGTGGCTAAAAATTACCGTTAAGGTTTTAGAATTTGTTTTTTGCTCAATAAAAATAATTTGTGTTTATTTGTTATATGGAGGCAAATGCGACAAAAAAATCTAAATCTAAGTTTAAAGCTTTGGTTTATATAAATTTGGTTAGAGAATGAACCGCATTTTAATATAAAATTCTTAAAAATAATTAATTATACATATGTAAGTGCAACAAATTTAAAATGGGGGTGCTATAGACATGTCCAGTACTGTATGTATATGTACGTACATTTAAATATGTCATGAACTAAGTACGGCATGGCAACTTGGCATCAGGAGGGTCGGACAGTGAATTGCCCGGCAAGCGTACCCAATCATTTTGTAATGATAGTATAATTAACAATAATTATAGTTTGATTGTTTTAAGCGTCGTTTTTTGTAATTCGCTTTTCGCTGTGCTCATATGTAATTTTGCAGATTACCCCGAAGTGTTGTTTATTGTTCGTATTCAGATATATGGTATCATTCATATGTACATACATATATATGTATGTATGTATATTCAAACGTGTGCTGGGTTCATTCATCAACCATTAGCTGTTATTATATTNGGACCCAAAATACAATTTCACCTGGTGTTAATTCATGAGACTAAAGCAGCATGTACTACGTAGTATGAAGTGGTCAAATTATAACAAATATACAATATACCAGAAAAAATATTAAATAAAAAGAGAAAAAACGATAAGAAACGAAAAGGAAAGAAAATAAAGTGAAATTAAATTAAATTAAATTAAATTAAATTGAACTAAATTAAACTAAATTAAATTAAATTAAAAAATTAAATAAGATAAAAAAAATATAAAATAAAATAAAAAAAGATAAAATAAAATAAAATAAAATAAAATAAAAAAAATAAAATAAAATAAAATAAAATAAAATAAAATAAAATAAAATAAAATAAAATAAAATAAAATAAAATAAAATAAAATAAAATAAAATAAAATTAAATTAAATTAAATTAAATTAAATTAAATTAAATTAAATTAAATAAAATTAAATTAAATTAAATAAAATAAAACAAAATAATATAAAATAAAATAAAATAAAATAAAATAAAATAAAATAAAATAAAATAAAATAAAATAAAAAAATAAAATAAAACCAAGGAAAAAATTTAAAATAAATTAATTGAAACGTAGTGAAATGGAAGAAAATGCAGTGCGTGAACACATCGCTGACAAACCGGCTAACAAATCGGCTGCCGGCTAAATCAAAATTTCTCCGGCTGTTTGCTATCGCAACCGGCTAAATCTAGCTGGAAAACGACTAAAATGGCATCACTGGTTATAATATCTAATCAGTGGTTCCATGTTTCCCTCTACTTAAAAAAGACTGAGAAAATAGTTAAGATACGCCAACTAATATTTTTCTCGTTTTTGTCAAATACTGTCAAATGCGGACTACTGCAAGTAGTGAATCACAACTTTGCTGCAATAAAACATTGCTGTAGATAGTAAAACAACTTGTGTTGATGCATTTTCCCCGAGTTCTGTAGGAAATTAATGAAATAAATTTTAGTCGGTTTTGCTGTGCGATGAACTATGTACATTTTTATAAAAAAAAANCGGACTACTGCAAGTAGTGAATCACAACTTTGCTGCAATAAAACATTGCTGTAGATAATAAAACAGCTTGTGTTGATGCATTTTCCCCGAGTTCTGTAGGAAATTAATGAAATAAATTTTAGTCGGTTTTGCTGTGCGATGAACTATGTACATTTTTATAAAAAAAAAAATACGAAAAATTTTTTATGGAAAATATCAACAAAAAAAAATTGTTAAAACGAGAGGTTTTGGTGCTAACTGCAAGTCCACGTGTCTGTAGACATTATGAATTTCTTAGGTTTTATTTAAAGAATGGTTTCATTGCTCCTCACGCCTTAGTATTTTCTAGAATGTTCGAAGAAATTTTTGTAAAAATTAATTGTTTTGTAATTTTCACGTTACCGCATTTATGTCATTCATTATAAATAATTTATCAATAATTACGTAATGCACTTAAATGCAAATGCNTACGAAAAATTTTTTATGGAAAATATCAACAAAAAAAATTGTTAAAACGAGAGGTTTTGGTGCTAACTGCAAGTCCACGTGTCTGTAGGCATTATGAATTTCTTAGGTTTTATTTAAAGAATGGTTTCATTGCTCCTCACGCCTTAGTATTTTCTAGAATGTTCGAAGAAATTTTTGTAAAGAATTAATTGTTTTGTAATTTTCACGTTACCGCATTTATGTCATTCCATTATAAATAATTTATCAATAATTACGTAATGCACTTAAATGCAAATGCTAGGCTGCTAGTAGGTACTATGTATTTAGCTTCTGAGGAGGCTACAAACCAAAAAAAAAGCACACATAAATTTTATTGTCAACTGTCATCAACTCGACTGTCATGCTGCCGGGCATGAAATAGCCACAACAGAAGCAATTTTCTTGCTTTGGCATGTCGAAGTAATTGCGGTTTTCAACCAAATTTGTGGTTCATTAATCTAAAAGTGAGTACAAAACACTTAGCTGCACATGTACATATGTATGTACATATGTATGTGTGTACGAGCAACACTTTCATAATTTATTTTAACTGTATGAAGAGCTTTCGACGCATTAACTAATTGCATAAATTTACGCAAGTAAAAGTGTGTGTGTGCCAGGCAGCAATTTATTTTGGTGCACATAAGATATTTCAAATGATTTTTCTTTCGTAGCCCCCCCATACACAATAATTAGCCTCAATTGAAATACATACTCTCGTAGAGCAACATTAACGTCAAAGAAATGAAATTAAATGAATGGCTTAAGCTTTTCGACCACAAACACTGCTGCTTGCCAACGATCTTCAGAACGAGTTGATCTTTTACACGCTGATCACAACGCCGGTTATTTTCAATTATTCACTGTTGTTTGTGGCAATACTCCAATACTCGACCTAGGCGATGCGTTTGGGGGCTATTAAAAGGCGTACATACACACATATGTATATATAATATGTAGATATGGAGATATGACTGAGTTTTGGAATGCA
>NW_016177305.1:0-8598 GCF_001687245.7 Rhagoletis zephyria | reverse complement strand
CACTTTTAATCGCCACTTTAGCCGCGTCTGGCACCCACTTTGCACCGCCATTTATTTTTCGGTTTCGGAGAAGTACCAACCCCCATCCCAAAATACCAGACTGGTTAAAATAGTGTAATTGATGTGTTTTTTTTTGCATCCTTAAAAATCCTGGTGGCGCCAAAGCCACCCCTGGAGGGCCGCCAGACTTTCAGCTAGTTTAATGGGCCGTCATAGCGGACTCATCATGAAAGTTCTAGCCTGGTTATATATGGTGTAACCAAAACCGTTGTCAGCTCTTGGACTATATGTTTTTCTTTGGAAAATACATAATAATAATCAATATTTTTTGCATTTTTCAATAAACAATAATAAAAAAGCAAACATTTACGCCTCCGTCGATATATTTTATAATATAAAATATTTTAAAAAGGAAAATTTGGAATAAAAAATATCGCGATTTTTTATTAAAAATTTTTGTCTGCGGCTCTATTTAAAAAAATTTTAAAACTTAAAAAAAAGGGTAACCATTAATCATAGTAGACATCACTGGGGCGGCAGCCCCAGGTTTACCACACAGAAAGGGAATTCTAGTTACCTCATCCTTTCCCAAGGCTACATCACTGGGGCGGTAGCCCCAGTTGGTGCACACCAAAAGGAGAATTCTATTCGCCAAGCAGAAAGGAATTCTACGCAAAAATACTGTGGACGCGAGTAAAAATTGTGATGATAAATCGTCTGGCAGCACCANCGCCAAGCAGAAATGAATTCTACGCAAAAATACTGTGGACGCGAGTAAAAATTGTGATGATAAATCGTCTGGCAGCACCAACTTCGGTGTTCAGTTGCAACCCTCGTATGTTTACTACTTCACTACTTTTATAAATGTTTTATCGTGGTTAAATTAATAAAAATAGCATATTACTTAAAAGAAAATGGTCATGTGCATTAAAAGTGCTTACATTTAAGTCACATTTATCTATTTCACGCACTTTTGGATGATAAAATCGATGCAATTTGCATCAACATATTTGGTGAATTTCGCAACTTTAATAACAAATTACTTAAAAACTTTAAGTGGGCGCGGGTTGGGGTCTTCACTAGAGCTCTTGTTAATCGACTAACCGATTAATCGGTTAATCGAATTGAAAAAGTTGTTTCAAAAAATAATCGAATATCATTAATCGATTAACCGTTCACTTTCGACTAACCGTTCATAATCCACTAGTTGTTTTCATTCGATTACTTGACAGATTCGACTATTCGAATAGTTGTTTTCTTTCAATATTTCATAAGTTTTGCGGTTGATAGGTTTTGAATATTTATAGTACCAAAAATGGTGTGGTACTGCATGAATTATGATGGAGATGAATACGTGACTTATAGCAAAATGTGCAAAATTCAAAGGGCATCCATCACCTTCATAAACTCACGGAATCCAGGGTTGCAACAAGAGAAATGGGTAACATATTTGTTGCAGTTAATCGTGCTATTGCACGAGAAATGGTCTCTTGGCGCTCGTTTGAAATAGTTTCGCCATCTTCGTTTTTATACCTTTCATGAGCATGAAATGGTATTATAACTTTGGTCCGATGTTTGTAAGTACCAGAATAAAAAGAGATAGACCCATTAAATGTATACTTATATGATCAGAACGTCGAGCTGTGTCGATTTAACCATGTCCGTCTTCCGTCTGTTTTCGAGATATCCGGATAAAATTTGGTAGGTGGGTGTATTTTTATAATGTATTAATCATTTGTCGGAACCGGAAGAATCGGACCACTATAACATATAGCTCCCATACAACCGATTGTTCAGATATGAGATTTTTCGTTATAACTTCTCCATTTATGCAGCTAGGAACATGAAATTTTGCAGTACTTGACCCCATTATCAACAGAATACTTACAGTGAAAATTACAAAGATCGGTCACTATAACCTATAGCTCCCATACAACTGATTGTTCAGATATACAATTTTTCGTTATAACTCTTCCATTTATATAGCTAGGAACATGAAATTCCGCACTGTTTTCAATAATTACCAACAGAAAACTTACAGTGAAAATTAAAAAGATGGGGTAACTATAACCTCCCATACAACTGATTGTTCAGATATGAGAGTTTTCGTTGTAACTCCTCCATTTATGTAGCTAGGACCATGAGTTTTCGCGCTGTTTTCACTTATTATAAAAATAATACTTTCAGTGAAAATGGCGAAGATCGGGTCGCTACAACCTATATCCACCATACAACCGATTGTTCAGATATGAGATTTTTCGTTATAACTTCTCCATTTATGCAGCTAGGAGCATAAAATTTTGCAGTACTTGCACCCATTATCAACAGAAGACATACAGTGAAAATAACAAGGATCGGGTGACTATAACATATATGTATCTTCCATACATCACCGATAAATTTATAAATAATAATACAAAGTCTACTGAGAGATGAATGGCCTTAAAATGGGTTGACAAAGACGATGTCGAATTATTATAGGCCATATTTTGTCCACATATTGAACACTTGACTTCTTTTCCATCTTCGGAATTAGAAAAGAAGTTCCACACCCAGCTACGCTTACGTAAACTCATTTTGAATGAAGCAAATTTTTTGTTTTGAAGTGAGAAAAAATTTGTATTTAAACGACTTTCACTGTTCGAATAATGACAGTTAATCAATTGCACGACTAGTCGAAGTTGATGAAACGATCGAATACTTGCTATTCGATTTTCAGTCAATGCAAAAGTTGCTACTCGACTATTCGAATAATCGGTTAACCGGATAATCGACTGTTAACAAGAGCTCTAGTCTTCACTTTTAGAATCAATATAGGCAGTGCCAAGTATGCATAACGGAGCCTTAAGTCTGTTGGTTTTTGATTTCTACGTAAAAATGGTATAGCAGTGCATGCACTGCCAAGTATGCATAACAGAGCCTTTATAGCCCAGTTATGCACTTAGCTTTGCATGAGAGTTGTCACATGAGAATCTGTTAAATGGGCTTTTAGCCCACTTATGCATACTTGAACTGCTATACTATTTTTACGTAAAAATCAAAACCGAACAGAATTCTACATGTTAAGTGCTATGCGTTGGGTAACCGCTTATACGCAAAGCCCGTTTAACAGATTTTTATGTGACAACTCTCATGCAAAGCTAAGTATGCATAAATGGGCTATTTGCGTGTCAGCGGTGAGCCAAAGCATAGCACTTAACGTGTAGAATTTGGTTGCGCTATAATAGCCCAGTTATGCATACTTGCACTGCTATACCATTTTTACTTAAAAATCAAAACCCCACAGAATTCTACATACATGCTAAGTGCTATTCGTTGGGTAACTGCTTACACGCAAAGCACATTTAACAGATTATTATGGGACAACTCTCATGCAACGCTAAGTATGTATAACTGGGCTATCAAGCTTACAGGCTAACCTAATATTCGCGGCTTGCGTTTTGGTACGCACGCCGTCGAATTTGTATTTTTGCGTCACCCGAATTGGCTTGCGTGCGTTTGCATTTGATTTCATTGAGCGAAACGTCAAATCAAAATGTCACGCAGAACAAAAATTGGAAATTGAGTTAGGTTCATACGCACGCCGTTCAATTTCGGTTGGTCCCATACAAGTTGTATGTGCATGAGAAATTTTTGACAGTAAATTGGCGGCGTGCGTGAATATTAGGTTAGCCTGTTATGCCACATAAAACTTCTGCTTCGCTTTACGTGACAGGTTCGCTTTGACAGATAAGATGAATTGTATGAAAATGCACAAAGCATGCCACATAGATCGTTGAAGCTGCAGCGCAAAGCGAAAAAAATGGCCAACTCCCGTCTTTTTGCGCGCTTTGACAACCGGCCGGTTTAATATTTATTTTGTTTGTCCCCTTTCAGACACGACACACACCGGTTCTATAGTGAATGTCCTAGAAGCTTTACAGTATAGTTGGTGGCAATTTCAAAATGGGTGCGGATCATTGTTCTACAGAAATGCAATGTACATCTTATTTCGCATAATAATATTGGAAATCACATCCATTGGGCCAATCGCAACGCAGGAGCGTTCGATATACTCAATGGTGGAGCAGGTCGATTTAANGACTTGAATTCAATTAAAGTTGATGCGTGTTGAAGCAAATAGAAAACACAAAAGAGAATGCGAAAAAAATTGCTTTCAAGACTTAACGTGTCTGAAAGGGGACTTTCGTCCAAATTCGAGTTTTCATGGTAGAAACATAAAACTTAATTACATTGCTGATATTTTTAAAGCAAAATATATAAAATCCCCGGCAATTTTGACGGCATACCTTTTGCGTCTGGCGCGTTGCTAGCAAAGTTATAAATGACACTCAAAGCTACAAAGTTTTATCTGGCATCGGCTTAAAGCTTATGCATTCGGGGTTGGCTTTCCATTACATCGGTTTTTTTCACAAAACTACCACGAACTTTGTCATGAAACTTGGCGGGGATGCTATTACTCTTTTCACTTTATTTGTAACTAGCAGACCCGGCGAACTTCGTCCCGCCCAAAATTTTTATATATTTTATTGAAACTTTTTGGTCCAACATTTTCACCAACAATTCCCGTTTACGATTTTCATTGGCACATTCGTCTGCTACGACTATGGTTTGGTGGTCATTTGCCGCTTTAAATAACCGAAGGGAAGTGTTATATCCGTGAAGAAGTTCTTCAAATTCTCCAGTTGTGCGGCATTTCATAGCACGGTTATTCGCAAAGCGAAATAAATTTTTTCCTCTGCACTCCCTGGCGGCAACAATGACCCGGTTCTATAGTGAATGTCCTAGAAGCTTTACAGTATAGTTGGTGGCAATTTCAAAATGGGTGCGGATCATTGTTCTACAGAAATGCAATGTACATCTTATTTCGCATAATAATATTGGAAATCACATCCATTGGGCCAATCGCAACGCAGGAGCGTTNTATTTCGCATAATAATATTGGAAATCACATCCATTGGGCCAATCGCAACGCAGGAGCGTTCGATATACTCAATGGTGGAGCAGGTCGATTTAATCTGACCTTCAAGGCGCCTTTTCTCACTTGGCTATTTTTAGTAATAACTCGACTTCAGCACCACTTGGCAGCACGTTTTAGCAATAGTATTGCATACATATTTAAGACATTAGCCAAATCGGATCATAAATAAGATTTTTAGTAATAACTCAACTACAGCGCCAACTGTCGGATTAAATTGTGAAACTAAACCATCCAGACACCCACTCAAACACACACACAAAGTTTCGTTAAAATCCGTACAACCATTTAGGAGGATTTCACTCACAAACACACCTACAGAAGAATTATAAATACATTCAAAGATAGGTAAAGGTCGGTACGTTTGTAGGCATCACACCCCCTTTTCAAATAGCCCAAATTTTCTCCATGAGTATGGGCTTGATTTCAACTACATACATATCTCCATACGAAGTTCCAGTACTGTACCAGAATACTTTCAGAGATATGCAGTATAAAAATTCGATTTATATGGGAGGTGCCACGCCCCCCTTTCCAACAGCTGGCCTTTTTCTTCATTAGTATGCGATTGATTTCGTATATCTCCATACCAAGTTCCAGAACTCTACCATGAACACTTCCAGAGATATAGTATGAAAAATTTGGTTTGTATGGGAGATGCCATACCCCTTTTTACCATAGCTTAAATTTTTCTCCAAGGGTATGCGATTGATTTCGTATATCTCCATACCAAGTTCCAGAACTCTACCGTGAACACTTACATAGATATGGAGTATGAAAAATTCAGTTTGTATGGAAGATGCGACGCCCACTTTTCCAAATTTTCCTCAAAAGTTGATTGCGTATATCTCCGTACCAAGTTCCAGAACTATACCATAAACACTTTCAGAGATATGCAGTATGAAAATTTTGGTTTGTATGGAATATGCCACGCCCCCTTTTCCAATAGTTCCAATTTATCTCCAAGAGTATGCGATTTATTTCGTACATCTCCATAGAAAGTTCCAGAACTCTACCATGAAATTTGCAGAGATATGCAGTATGAAAATTTTGGTTTGTATGGAATATGCCACGCCCCCTTTTCCAATAGTTCCAATTTATCTCCAAGAGTATGCGATTTATTTCGTACATCTCCATAGAAAGTTCCAGAACTCTACCATGAAATTTGCAGAGATATGCAGTATGAAAAATTCGGTTTGTATGGGAGATGCCACACCCCTTGTTACAATAGCTCAAATTTTTCTCCAAGGGTATGCGATTGATTTCGTATATCTCCATACCAAGTTCCAGAACTCTACCATGCACACTTTCAGAGATATGTAGTATGAGAAATTCGGTTTGTATGGGAGGTGCCACGCCCCTTTACATATAGATTTTTTTTTTAGCCTGAAACCATCCTTGGGACACGTGCGACAGGTGGCAGTTTAAAAAAAATCGGTTCAGCCGCTCTCGAACCTTGCGTAAACTAAAAACGGCTTTCAATATAATATATTCAGATATATTATATATTATAATTATATTTTGACAGTATCCGTTGTTTCTGATTGGCGAAAAAAAATCTTGCCTAGTGACGAATTCGCCCCTTGATATGGTGGTTGCTCAAAGCTATTTATATTCGAAATTGCATGAAAACTGGAAAACAGGAATCTATAGGCTTATCCAGGCAAAAAGCTACCTACGTACCGAATTTTAAGTAAATCGGACCATAAATACGATTTCTTCGAATAGATCGGTCCCTGGTCCACTTCTCGGAAAACATGGATCATATATGCTAATATATGCTAAAAAGCTACTTACGTACCAAATTTTAAGCAAATCGGACTATAATAAGATTTTTTCGAATAGATCGGTCCCTGGTCCACCTACCTGAAAAAACTAAGTTTTTTTAGCCTAAAACTTGGTGGTTACTGAAAGCTATTTATATACATAATTTCATGAAAATCGGACCAGCCGTTCGCGAGATTACCTGTTACAAAAAAGGGACTTCTCTTTATATAATTAGTATAGATAAGTGGGCGGTGCTACGCCCATTTTCAAAAATTTTCTCATAAACTTATTTCTTGGTAAAGAATTGTTGCAAGCATCAATCTTGAATAAATTAGCTTTAATATTTAATGATTTATCGAAGATTTCGTATATCTCTACATTACCGTTATATGGGATGGGAGCGAGGTTATTGTCCGATTTTAAAAATTTTCGGCCATTTGGTATGCTGTAGCAAGGCTAACAATTGTGCTAAGTTTGAAAGAAATTGGTGCCGCGGCTACCAAGATATATATAAAATGGCTACGCCCATTTTCCAAAAATTTATAATATTCTTATTTCTCGTCTAAATATTATTGCAAATATCAATTTTTTGTGAACAATTTTCAGTAGTTACTAAAATATCGCAAATTTTGTATTTCTGAAAATTACCGTTATATGGGAAGTAGGCGTGGTTATTGTCCGATTTCGCCTATTTTCAATACCATCCGTTCTACCCCCGAAAGAAGTGCACGTACCAAGTTTCTATATCTATCTCGATTCGTTTTGCCTGTTACAAACAACCGTTATGTGAACAAAGTTATAATACCCTTGGGCACAAGTGCGCTCGGGTATAAAAATACGCATATGAAAGAGCACCAACCCAACTCGTGTTAAATTTGAGAATGTACGTTATAAAATATGTCGTTGTGAAGTGCTCAGATGCTTTTTCGTAACTAGATAAGAAACAAAACGTTTTAATTTTACGTCCCGTCTGATGGTAATTGAACCCGGACCCTCTTGGCAGCAACCAATTGTATCAAGCGTCTTTGCACACTCAGATACAGCCTTACATGTAAATGGGCTTTCAAATGCTGAGTTTGAATCAACAACACAGCGCGCGATTAGTGCATTATGTCATACCATGTATGTGTTGTCACCGCTATGCACGCTTTGTATAGATATACTTTCTTATTACATATGAAATGGCATTCGAGACGTGCAAAACGCCATCCGTGCAGTGAAAAATGCTTCATTTTAATACGCGTTTTTTTTTCTCAGTGTAATATTGCAAAGCCCAAAAAAAGCGTACGTTACAAGCAGTGTTGCCGCGTCATCATGAAAAAATATATCGTAAAAAAATTGATCAAATGTATCACTATTTTTTTTTAAGTATCAAAGTATCAAGTTAGAAAAAAACTTAAAAAAAATTGGTTGATTTTTCCGACAGGGTGGTAAGATGATTTATTTTGGAACGAATTTTCGTCATCCCTTGTCAAGTTTGGTTTGCAGACAAACCGGTTTCGGCGTTGTGCCATCTTCAATGTACTTTTTTCGTTCTCGGTTCGAGAACCGGTTTGTCTGCAAACCAAACTTGTCAAGGGATGACGGAAATTCGTTCCAAAATAAAACAAATATATGTACTTAAAGCTATTAACTGTCGATCATTTACGTTGATTACACTGTGAGACAAATGGTAGGGGTCAGTGATCGGGAAGGGTTCAAACTACCGGGGAAAGTAATATCGGTAAAAAAGAAGTTATACGTGTCCCGGCGTTTCGCTGGNACAAATATATGTACTTAAAGCTATTAACTGTCGATCATTTACGTTGATTACACTGTGAGACAAATGGTAGGGGTCAGTGATCGGGAAGGGT
>NW_016177303.1:8388-8599 GCF_001687245.7 Rhagoletis zephyria | reverse complement strand
GAACAATTTACTACAAGAGCGTGCAATTGATGGCTTATGCCGATGACATGTTGGATAAGGAAACAAAGCGAATGGGCCTGGTGGTAAACGAGGACAAGACGAAGTATCTCCTGTCATCAAACAAAAAGTCAGCACATTCGCGCCTTGGCACCAACGTCACTGTTGACAGTTACAATTTCGAGAAAGTAGAGAATTTCGTTTACTTGGGAAC
>NW_016177303.1:0-8200 GCF_001687245.7 Rhagoletis zephyria | reverse complement strand
ATATGGCGCAGAAGCATGGACAATGACAACATCCGATGAGGCGGCTCTTGGAGTGTTTGAGAGAAAGATTTTGCGGAAGATTTACGGGCCTTTATGCGTTGGCGACGGCGAGTACCGCAGACGATGGAACGATGAGCTGTATGAGCTTTACAACGATATGGACATAGTACAGCGAATTAAAATACAGCTTGGCTTGGCCATGTCGTTCGAATGGACACCGACGCTCCGGCTCTGAAAGTATTCAACTCGGAACCCACTGGTGGTAGCAGAGGAAGAGGGAGGCTCTCACTGCGATGGAGAGATCAGGTGGAGAAGGACTTGGCATCACTTGGCGTTTCCAATTGGCGTCAGTTGGCATAGAAGAGAAACGACTGGCGTGCTTTGCTGAACTCCGCCAAAATCGCTTAGGTAGTTACAGTGCCAAATAAGAAGAAGAAAAAGACGGAAGCTGTATTTGCTTTGTAGTCACCTCCGGCTTTTACTTCCATTACGACAGGCATATGGATGCATAACGCGAGCGATGCTCACATGTGCGACGACAGCGCTGGAAGTGGTTTTGGACCTAGCCCCTCTATATAACCATAGAACAGGTCGCCAAAAGAACCCTACTCAGTTGTTCAAGAGAAAGATTTGGAAGAGGCAAGGCCATTTCCTTCAGGAACATGGCGAAGCTAGGGTCCTCGCTCCCGGTAGCTCTGCTTACGTCAAATGGCTTATGTAGAACTATAGAGCTTGAGAAGAGGTTTAAAATTTAGTTAGGCAGTAAATCAACCTAGAGTATCTCCGCCTTCAAGGGAATCCTTCAGGAAAGTACACTGCATTGGTATACTTACGGCTCGAATACTCCAGAAGGAATAGGGGCTGGAGTCTGTGGACCTAGGACCTGGATTTCTATTCGTATGGGTACGCCATCTATTTGTGTGCGGAGACCATGTTAAATGGAGGCTACCGTAAAGAGAGAGTTATAATACAAAGTGATAGTCAGGCGGCATCAATGCTCTTTTATCTTTTGAAATCAAATCATCCCTGGTCCTTGATAGGGAGGCTCTAAACCGCTGGGAGGTACAATAACATCAGACTGGCGTGGGTTCCTGGCCATATGGGAATAGAGGCGAATGAAGCGGCAGACTGTCTCGCAAGAGAGGCAGCAGTCAACACTCCAGTTGGCTCTGAGGCTTTCCTGGGATTGCCCGGCACTATAAAGGAGGAGCTCTGGAGGGATAAGGGCAATGTTGGGGACTTTAACTGGTATAATTCGGTAGGAATGAGTCAGGCAAATAGTCCACTGGGAGGGTATAACAAGAGGAGATTCCAAAGTATTATTAAACTCCCAAAGAAGAAGCTAAGAATATTAACAGGCCCCCTTTCAGGTCACTGCAGATTACGAGGGCATCTTTATAAGGTGGAAGTATGGTCAAATGAAACACCACTACACATCCTCATTGAGTGTGATGCAATCAGCAGAAGACGTGGGAGAAGAGTAGGCTCAATGTGCCAATAGAGTAAGCATATTCACTCGCTGTCGCCGATAACGCGATGGAACTTTCTGACGGATCTAGGCTTGGAGGAGGCAAAATATATTATTAGGTGGCAGTGCATACCTCGTTATATTTTATATCTATCTAGTTGAATTAGGCATTTTGATAGCCAATTAGCGTTCCAAATAACCATTCTTAAGGAATCGAATATGCGCAAGGTTTAGTCGGGAGGGTGACGAGGGAATTCACCATATTTTTGATTTGTTGCGCGACTTTTCTTAATATTCAGATATTTTTCTCATTTCATTTGTATCTTAGGGTTGAGTTAGTGTTTCAGAAATATCTTAAATATGAACAAAAAATATGTACATGCTGTAAGTAAAATAAAAATGCTGCTTAACTACTACTGAACTAAACTGATTTGGCACATGACTCCGTTTCATGCATATTAGAAAATAATTAAATTTTTTCGCAATTTGATTAATTTTGCAAATGTCTTTTTACCGCTCACCTTCGATTTTATCGTGATGCTCAGCTTTTACAGCTCTTAAAAGTTCTTCTTGTAAGGGGATTGCCAGTTCAGTGTAATACAATGCTGTTATGGTATTTCACTGTCATACCTAGCGATGGCGTGCTCAACAATGAAATGGAGCGTGCGCAATCTCAACTTAATCAGCAATGTCATTACCTACACGCTTAAAACTCCGTACAGATATATGTTCATACATACATACTTTACATGCAAACGTACTTACTTACATAAATACATATTTAAATCTTAAAACCAAAATATTATTAAAGTAAAAAAGTTATAAATGTTGCTACTCACCAGCACGCACTTGCACATCGCGCGACACAATGCGCCCCACACTGTTGCTAGCAATGCAGCGATAAATCGTATTGTGCACGTCCTGGTGATAAGCCGCCGCCGGAAATGGCAAAAGCACCAAAGTGCCATTGCGCAGTACACGTCGCACACCATGGATCTCCGAGACTGCAGTGCCATCCGCATGCACCCAATCGATGGTGGGCTGCGGGCTACCCGACGCCGAGCAATCAAGCCAACCGCCAGACGAATTGGAGAACTCAACACGTCCGGGTGGCTCCATTACGAAGCCGGGACCGCGCAAATGTGTGTCGAAGACCTCGGCCAGTGCGGCATCTGTAAGAGAGGAAATGAAAGAAGATATTAAAAATTTACCAAAAGAGCAAAAGTCACAAAATTTATTGCACTCAAAAGTACAATGAACTATAATAAAATTATGTACATGAAGAAATTGTAAATATTGTATTTCGTCAAAGCGAAAATAAGTTGTCGGCCAAATTATACTAATATAAATATGAAGCAACGATTTGTTGGCATTCAACTCAAATGCGAATAAATAACTTAACAACTCTACAATAGCAAAAGCTAAGTAAAAGAAAAAAGGAAAAACACAAAGTCCTCCAAGCACTTGAGACCTTGTTGGCTGCTTCACGACCTGCTGGCTACGCCAAATGGAAATGAAATTTCAAATTGCAACAGTGTCAGGCTAAGTAGCCATAAAAATGCAAACATTAAATTGCCAAATGCAAAACGTTCAACGCGCTGCAGAAGTTGCAGGAAACGTTTTCGAGAACGCAGCTTGAAGCACGGAAATCGCCTTGAAACATGAGGCAGGAAGTGGTTGAAAGAAAATTATGTAGAAAAAGGAGGGGAAGTAAAAAAAAACGAATAAAAATGAAAATGTAGCAAAAAATGACGAGACACTTAAAAGCAGAACAACAAGGGATTAGTTCAAAATGCCAAGAGAACATGCATACAAGCACAATTTGCAATTGTTCGTCATATTTGCGCACAGCATGTCTCATGGAGAGAAGCTAAAACCATGGGCGGATTAATAACGACAAATGAATCTGCATAAGAATGCTCCAGTCATTGCCAGCTTTTGCTCGCAACTTAGAATATTAGGTTATAGATGTATGTATGTATGTACCCTGCAGGGAAAGCTACTAGTTGTGAACTAGAATGCTACCAGTATCAACCAAACTAGTTTGCGTATCTTTCGTAAGATAGCTCTTTAGCTGTTCTTTCGAAAGTCTAACTGAAAGATTTGATAGGAGGAGTCCTTAGCGTTATGATATTGGCCTTTCGGTAACCAGTTTTTTAAAATTAAATTAAATTTAAAAAAATATATAAATTTTTCTTTTTAAAACAATAAATAGTAATAAAAAAAAGAAAAATAAATTTAAAAAAATTAAATGAAAATGTAGCAGATATAAATAAAAAGATCTTTTAAAATTAAATTAAATTAAAAAAAATTAAATAACTAAAAAAAAATTGGGAAACAAAATTAAATCAAAGAAGAAGAAAACAATATCTAAAAGTTAAAAAATTAAAAAAAAATCAATATTTTTATTAACAAAAAAAAAATTTGGAAATCAAAAGTAATTTAAACTAAAACATAAAAAAATAAAATACGATCTTAAAAATTTAATGAAATAAAAACACTAGAGGATAAAATTAAAAAAAAAAAACATTTTTCTTTTAAACAATAAAATATAAAAATTAAAAGATAATTAAACAAAAAAAATATATATATAAAATAGAACATAATGAGCTCCTTCGACCTAAATGCAACTTAAAAGAATATCTTAAAATTAAATTAAAAAAGAAAATATGCATAAAATAAGTTTCTAAAAATTAAGTGATATTAAAAAATATATTTTTGTATATAAATTGGAGAAATAAAAAAAAATATTAATAACGAAAACATTAAAATTAAAACGAGAAAAAATATACATTAAAAGAAGAAAAAAAATCCTCTGACAGATACTCGAACTGGGATCTCTCGAAAGGCACGCCTGTGCTCTGTTCGCTCGGCCGTTGCGACTGTTGAAGCTAAATGATATACAAGTCGTCGCTTAAAGTACAAAACCGCATATCAACAAAATGCCAAACCACGCATGTGAGGTTGCATAAATTATTTTCTAGTCAGTAAAGCACTAATATTTCAAAATGGTTCTCTTTTTTATAAAGCAATCGCTTTACTGGCCAGTATATTTCAGGTCGAATGCAAATGGATTGCGCCAAGAACTTGTGTGGGCAAATCCAATTTTTGGCAGCAAATGTCAGTTACGCGATTTTGTACTTTAAACGACGAATTGCTTTTTCCCAAATTAGATTTTTACCACGAATGGGGAATAGGAATCTTATTCCCGGGATGCCGGCCTTTTTAAAGTCCCAAAAATACCGGGATTCTTGGCAAATAATCCCGAGATTTTCGCGATTTGTAATTTGCACTGATGCCAATAATAGAAGTTCCTTTTCTTGACCAGTATTGGCTATATTTCTTTTTTATTTAATAAATAATATTTTTTTTATAAATGTCTAGCTAATTATACAGGTAACACTGCGCGATAGTAAAGTTTAAACACAAATATCACAATATTCGCGAAACCATGGGTGAAATATAGTAAAATTGCGTTTTTAGTTTTACACTCTGACATCAGTAATTCAAAAATGATTTCAAAAATTCAGAGAAATGTGCCTAAAGAAGACGCATGGGTATCAAATTAAAGAGGAAATATTTTACAGGGAAATTCTGGCTAAGACAGTAAATATCAAGATGGCAAGATAGTTCGAAAGACTTTTGTTATTCTAGCACAATGGCCGATCTTTCAATTAGGGCCAAATTTACAGCGCGTAGTTAACCTAAAATCGGGAGTGAATTTGGACCTTATTCTACAATAAAGACAATAAAGAGCTTTTTAGATGGTTGCGAGAATAGACCGCTGTCTTACGAAAGACTTTTGTCTTTCGAAAGACTGTGGTGAACTGAAAGATAGTTGCCAGAATTGCGCTGTTAGCCAGAATGGAACACCTAAAGAATAGGGGCGGTTGAGCTAAAAAAAAAGGCGGTGTGGCCCGCCCCCTTTTCCTGATTTGAATGTCATTTTTTTGTGCAAATTAACAGGGGCAGCGCTAAGGAGGGAATTTTCAACATTTTCAAAAGCTTATATTTCGAAAACTATTGAACCGATTAAAATGTGGACACAGTTGGAAAGGTGATCGAGGCACCTTTCATTTGATGTATATATCTATGTATAGAGTGTAGACATGTTTCGAGGAAAGGTAAAAAAACTAAATTATGGGAATTTTTTTTATAAATATACGTTTTAAAAAAATACGTAATCAACTATGTATACTAACAAATATGTTTATCAGAAAGAGCACAAAAAAAAACTTTAATTTTATATGTGATTTGTAACAAGAAGTTCTTCTACACATCATAGTTGACTAAACATATATGTATTAAAATATCGTTTTATATGAAAAAAGAAAAAAACACCGCAGGCGAAAAATCGCGCGATTTTGTATTCCAAATTTTCATTAGGGTATACCTAAAAGTATGAATTTATATAAAAAGACAAAAGAAAACAAACGTCGCTCCGCCCTGTCAATTTGCACCAAAAACAAAGTTTACCAGTTAGCAAAAATGGATGGATCACCTCCACTTTTTCTTTTTTCTCTAGCTCAACGGTGCGTATGTTTTAGGTATGCCGCCAGAATTGCTCTCTTAGTAGCGTCATACCAGTTAATGTCTGCCAATTCATCCCCTGTGAATCGCGTGGTATTCCTAAGGTCCGGGGTTCAATTCCGCGCGCAATTTATTTTTTTTAATTATTATTTTTTTTTACAGTTTTTATTGAAATTTTTTTAAAGAAAATATTTTTTAATTTCATTATTTATGGCAAAAGTATATCTTTACACATCTGTGGCCTTTTATTAAAGGAACTAATCTCGGGATAAGCCAGTTTCTCTTTGAAGCAATATTTCATTGGGTTTNATTATTTTTTAATTCAAACTCAAACCTTCTAACGTCGCTCAAGTGGTTTTATATAAAATGCCACAGATATGTATGTTCTCTCTTCAATGAAATTGGATTCTAAAATTTTTAATTTATATTCAAATTGGAATAATAATATTAACTTCTCGGACCCGAACCGACATTTTTAAGAAAAATAATTAATTGCGTTTTATTCGTGACATTTAAAATTCAAAAGCTGATGTCGCACTGGTATGCCATGGCTTAAGCTCATATCTACTAGTTAATGCACCGGTATTTTTACTGACAGGTTTGGTTTTTCACTGCAGAGAAATTTCACCACACATCCGTGTTGTATGCGAGTTTTATTTTGGCTCATCTTGCTCCTCGGTCTACCCAGCAACCATGCGTTGAGCGGATGCAGCCTGCTCTTCCACATTTTTAATGTACCTCACACTTAAATCGCTTGCTCTCATTCCTCTTCAAGTCTTTTTTTAAACATTTTTATTTGCAGCACTGCTGTAGTCATGTTTGCAATTTATATAGCCAAAATGGCTTAAGATTATACGAGAGACGATCAATAAAAATGCTGGCAGCAAAAAATGCTGTTGGCTTTTTTTGTCTAAACTTTGTCAGTCTTTTTCTAGATTTTCTAAACATTGGTTTCACTGACGGCCGAGGTCAAAAAACAAAATCACACTTCTCCCAAAACAGCAAGGTTCTGAAAATGAGCAAAATTTGAATGGTTTTTGGCGAGCTTTCATTAACTGGCATTAGGGTGGTACATTAGGGCGAGAAGAACTGAGATATGATGGGTAGGACCTAGATCGGCATACTGTACCCCGCTGCAAAGCGGAACAAGAAAAAATGTGATTGGTTTTATCTTAGGTTTAAAAATTTTGTTTCGATACTGTCATTTTGTGAATTTGTTTTAAATATTTAATGCGAATAAGCCCTCTTTAACACTAGTCGTACTATTTTCTTCTGGGTCTTCATCGTCCCTACTGATTTTTGATGAGTGTACAGTTGCGCACAAAGAGGGACGTGTTGTAAGCAAAAATAACCTTTGAAAAAATTTAAGTGATGGTAAGCGAAGTATTTTTCGTACAAATCGGAGAAAACCTACACAAAAATAGATCTGCTAAACGGAAAAGGGGTCTTAAGCGGAAAGACCACTTATAAACACACGGGAAAGCGTTTAAGAGCAGAATACAACAAAAGTTCTTTCTTGGTTTCATATACGAAAGTGATACTTCCTCATAATTAATATTATTCATTTTTTCATATCAACAAAGTACATAAGATAATTTTTGATACGATTAGGATTTTTTTTAACAAATTTTTAACAAATTGAAAACTGTGGGTACCGTTGGTGGAGGTAGCAAATTTAAATCGTGCCGCTCTAAAATCACAACTCGGGATTTAACCTAAAAAAAGCTACAAGAAAACAACAGATGTCAGGTATTTCGCTTAGAGAAAGAACCGTAAAATTTAAAGTCAAAAGTAAAAAAATGTTTTAATTTTTCTTAAAAAAAGTAGCACTTTCAGCTAAAATTACATTTCGATTTTTAATTCCTTGCAATAAAATAAAGAAAATTGCGATATCTGTTCAGATTAATTCACCACTAAATTAAAAATGTTCCTGAAGTATCTGGTTGATCTAAATAGGCAAACACCTATTTTTTTTTTTTTAGTTTGTTTTTGTTAAAAAATTTTGTCTTTTTTTTGGAAATTTATGTTTTTGAACTTCGAAGTTAAGTTATTTCAAAGCCTTTATTTCAAACTAAATCATTTTTTTTTCAATTTTTGGTTTTTTATGGTGATTCCCTTTTATCAGAAAAATCCCTTGTCGTAATAAGCAATTACTTTTTCTTAAAAATTTAGACCTTTTACTCGTTTACTTCAAATAAATTT
>NW_016177302.1:0-8600 GCF_001687245.7 Rhagoletis zephyria | reverse complement strand
TTTTTTTTTTTTATGAATAAAAATCCGCAGCACCCTCCACAAAAAAAAATCTAAAAAACACCCAAAAAAAAAGTTCTCTTAACTGAAGAAAAACAGCAATCAAAATGAAGAAAAATGGGAACGAAACAGCACTAAAGCAGTTTTATCCTCTTTTCATGTCCAACATTTCTTCAAAATGATAGATTACCTCCACGGTCCCATATTTTCGTGTACGTTTTTACACATTCCAAAGAAAAATTACGCATTCGGGAAAATTTTTTACTCATTCGGAAGAATTTTCGACCTTAAAGTAAGGAGAGTTTTTCTCTGATCCAGAGATGGATTTTTGGTTCAGTGAATCAACGGTAATTTTCAAAGACTTGAGACTTGCAATTTCTTAGACTGCATACCCGAAAATTTTCTAAGTAATCTTATTACCAATTTGGAAATTTTTTATGACAAATTTTTGAAGTTTGATAATTTTTATTTGCAATTTGTGCAAGCTCTAAAACTTTTATAATTTATAATTTTGTGGTTTCTGTTACCGATTGAATTTCATTTTAAATGAAAATTATTAAAAATAAACATAATTTGCAAACAATATTATTTTGAATGTTTCTAATTAGTTGAACGCAGGTGTATATACAAGAATTGCTCATTTTATGCAATAAGATATTCTACAAGCTTTACCGGAACCTCAAAGGATACAGGCAAAAGATGTAGATTGTAGCCACAAACAAACAAGGGCAAACAGCAACATCAAAATTGAAAGTGTGCTTATCACGAGAGCCTTCCCCTCCACGCCCAGAAAATTCCTGAAATTATCGCAGTCCTTTTTGCAACAAACTTCAGACTAGCTGAAATCTTTCCTGCCTGCTTTGATAATAAATTTTCTACAAGCTGGGAGCGAAGGGTGCAGTGTAAAAAGCTAGACTCTGGTTCCATTTCCATTTGCAGCTGTGACTCCAAACTAAATATTAAGCTGCGACATCCATTCGGAAAAACTATTTCTAAGCATTAGCAATGTGAATGCGAAAAAGCGAATAGAAGCACTTTATTTTATTGATAGGTCTTTTTATAGCAACCCCAGAATATTTCCAAAACGGTATAATGGCGTGATTTACTAACGTTATGCATTTGCCCTTGTTTACCATTTACAAAACATTTGTATGTACATACATATACTTATATATAAGATGTGCAAATGAGAGTATGAAAATGATACGTCAAATGCTTAAGCTTACGACCTGTCCGTCCGACTTAATCTTGTGCAGCCTGCATCTACCATACTACTAGGGTGTCCCCTAAGCTGAGCTACATAAGAGCTAAAGAAACCTCCTGCAAACAAACACACCATCGCCGTGCACTCTGAAAACCAGGCTTCGGTTTAATATCTACAGTGCAACAATACCTTGTCGAAGGTAACAATTCAAAGAAGAATGGTTGTAGATGATATGGCTATGCGTTGCACAAATAATATAGTTTGGATTCCTGGGTACAGAAGAAGTATTACTGGCGACAGCTATAGTCATTCAATGCTGCCCTAAATTTCGTCAAACGAGCTACTCTGTTTTATATAACACAGATANTCCCTAGCTGAGCAACATAAGAGCTAAAGAAAGCTCCTGCAAACAAACACACCATCGCCGTGCACTCTGAAAACCAGGCTTCGGTTTAATATCTACAGTGCAACAATACCTTGTCGAAGGTAGCAATTCAAAGAAGAATGGTTCTGGAATGGAATTCTGCCCTAAATTTCGTCAAACGAGCTACTCTGTTTTATATAACACAGATAACCGCAGGTTGGCCACGACTTTTTGGAAACCAATCCGAGTCTCTTTGTAGTTCTCCCTTATCGACTCTCCCTTAGTTCAGGGATGGGTTTTATGAACGAAAACTGTACCAATGGAAAGACACGAAGAGCGTAAAGGCTTCCCCTCTAATGATTTCTACTGCAAATGCAGGCATGAGGGGAAGGTAAAGAACATCGAGCATTTTCCCTGTCACTGTCCTGATTTGTCCTAAATACGACAACGTAATCTGAAGCTTCCCTCAAATGATTGCTCAGCGGTTTAAAAAAAGCCGTCTCCACTGTGTACCGGAAAATAAATCGATCATTTACATGAGAAAGTAGTTGCGGTACACATAAGGGGACTCAGTTATGTNCTTTTAGGTTTTCACAGCCGTCTCCACTGTGTACCGGAAAATAAATGGATCATTTACATGAGAAAGTAGTTGCGGTACACATAAGGGGACTCAGTTANAAGCCGTCTCCACTGTGTACCGGAAAATAAATCGATCATTTACATGAGAAAGTAGTTGCGGTACACATAAGGGGACTCAGTTATGTATATCATAAGCGAGCTTTTTTTAGCCAGTTGAATCTCGCACTTCATTATACTAAAATTGTATAGGCTATAAAACTGCATACCCAAAAATGTTTTTAAGATTCAAATTTAAAAGTTTAAATTTTGATGAAAATTTGCTGAATTTTTCTAGATTTTATATAAAGTTTGAAACTGTGATTTATGTACTTATGTATATGGTTTTGGTTAAAGCTTCGGCGGTATTTTTATAGAAAAATTAAAAAAAAAAAATTGCTCGAAACACATTACGAATATTAAAAAAAAGATCAACATGTGTTCATTGGTTTGAGTCACTGTAAGTACCAGAAAATTTTATAGAAAATCGCAAGGAAGCGAAAGAATAATATTGGACACAACATGTGGTAGAGAAATAACGCGCGTGTCTACAGAACTGACAGCACGCAGTAGAACAAAGCGCACCGTGATAAGCACAAATGCCAATGGCCTCATATTTTTCATTAGCTCCCGCTGTTGTGGCGATGTGGTAATTACGAATTCTCTATGCGGCTCAACACGAATAAAAANAGCCTCATATTTTTCATTAGCTCCCGCTGTTGGCGATGTGGTAATTACGAATTCTCTATGCGGCTCAACACGAATAAAAAATATGAAAATCTGTTTTTGAACAAATGAAGTAATGCAATGGCTGAGGAAATTAATGGTTCAACTTAAATATCACGTATTTATATTCAATACCCTATATGTATGTATGTATCCGCAATTTGCACAAAAATTTGCCTCTGCTATAAAAATCCACTTAACTATCATCGATTATGTTATTTCTAGCCTTAAAAATAGCTTAGTAGTAAAATTTACTACTGGATTGCAAAATTATAATTAAAGTCAGTGATGCCAGCCACTTGAAATCACCCTCTTTTAAATAAATAAATAAATAATCCCAACGGTTTTGCCCTCCTTTCCCGCCCAACCGACACGAGGGGCACAGTTCGCATGACGTACGAAATTTCTTCTTTTTTTTTTTTTGGTGCCGAGTCGTGGAAACAGGCGTTTGTAAAATTCATCAGCTGATCGGATATGCTTAATATAGTATTTCAATTACTGAGAGTAGAATAGATAGCTTTCTCGAGAATCGAGTCAGGAACGCGAAACGTGCTGGAATGAGAGTTAAAATCTTGACATAAACAACGGGATGATTTATTTAGTTCAAAATTAGTTTTGCATGGCTTCAAAAACAGAGGTCGTCTTGATACTCGAGAGGGAATATTAAAGCTTACCTCAGCCAGATAGGATGGGCTATTAAACAAACAAACGGAAAAACAAAAAAAATGCCCTGTTTTTATTATTGATTTCTATGTAAAAAGACCTGATCTTTCGATTGAGATAACTTGAAACAATATTAAACATTACCATAATTGAGAAAAATTACAAATAAATTTTTGTTTGAATCATAGTTTTCGGATTATTTTTCTCATTTCCTGTCTGCTTTCGCTGCTAGTCGAAAAGTAGCTCGCTTTGCACAGCTCAGCCATGTATGTTTGTCAATATTCTTCAGGCTGGTTTTAATGCTGAGTTTCCACTAGGCATTAAATGAAAAAATGTTTAATGACAATAACGAAAAAGTTGCATAAGCCATTCATCGATAAAACACGGTACTTGAGTCAATGAAGTGGCTGGCATTCAAATCATATCGCAAGCATTACATAACAGCCAACCATATTGCTCAGACAAGCCTCGTAAGTGTTTAAAGTGCCAAGCTTCCATGACAGCTTTGCTTTAATACAAAATAAATGCACACAACCGACTGCTATGAAAAGGAAAACACCCACTCTCGGAAGAGTACATAAAAACTCAAAAATAAAACAAAGTTTAAAAACGAAAAAAATAAAATAAAAAATTGAAAAGACACAACCGCAAAGTAGGCAGCCAACAGCAGCAGTGGCTCTTCTACGCTACAGTCGACGTGTTGTCAGCGATTAAACTTTTCAATATTGTTTACACGCCTTGATGTATGCTTTCATTTTGAGCTCTTTAACTTGTTCGCCGCCTTTGAGTGGCACACAACAATGGGGGGAAAAATTGAAAAAGAAGGATCTGTTTTGACTTTAATGTTCGCTCAATTCAATTTTATACGATAAACTTTTGCATATAAAAAACTTTTCAAGGTTATTATGTGGTTTGTGTTCGATATGCGCTTACCTTACTTACAGATTCAAATCGTTTGTTGTTGTTATATATTTTTTCTTTTACAATTTTGTTAGCACTTTCATGGCACTGCTGAAGATTGGTATTGGCACTGTGCAAGCAGCAAGTAAGCCAGCAGCAAGCACGCCTTGGCAAGCAACTAACAACATTTTTTTTTTTTTTATAAGTAAAAACAGAAACAAAATAGATGCAAAGCGAGGAAATCTAAAGCAAATATTTACGAAGCGAGTGTGTAGTTGAAGATAGACAACATTTGGAGTTTGCCAGCTGCTGGAGTTGCTGGCGTCTCACAGCGATATGGCACGCAGGAGACACAGCAAGTGGAGTGCTAGCGATGACACATTGTAATTTCTTGTGGTTATATGCTGGTTCCATCCAGTTGTGCAAGTATGTATGTATGTATGTTACATCTACTACATATGTATGTATGTCATATATTTGTGTGTGTACGTGCGTACGTACAAATGATGCAAATTTTTATAGTTAACGCGCCACAGCAACATAACGTCTTTGAAATGACAGGATATTTTAAAGGATATGTTTGAAAAGTATTATAACAGGAAAAATATGCTTTCGCACATCCTTGATGACAGCAAATGACAGCTCGTTTGGCATAGAAATATGTACATACTATGCATGTGCATTGTGGCCTTTAAGTGTAAAGTGAAGTGGGAGTTAATACAGAAATTTGGGATGATGCAACATTTTTTTCGATAAATCTTTTTGAGTGGCAGGAAAAAACAAAAACTCAGTTTTTTGAAGGCAGATTAAAAGTTTAACTGTTATTTAACAAAAACATACATAAATTATTTTCTGGGACATTCTATGCCAAGCGGACCATCCCATCTCTCAATTTTTGGTTTTATCTGTGTTCGTCAAATAAAATAGCCTCAGTCGAGATAAATCAATATTTCATTGGGTTCCGAAATAGTATTTTAACAATTAACTAGCCGTCGGCGTATTAAAAGATGCCCTTTTAATAGAAGCTTAATAAAAATATAACAAAAACTTATGATTTTTGAATTCAAAGTCAAACCTTTGAAAGTCAAAGGCCTATTTCGGCACTGCCTTCACCGCATTAGAAATATTTTCTTATGCAAATTTTTTATCTGTTCGTAGTATCTCTATATGCCAATAGTTTAAAGATTCCAATAACACCGAAAATCATTGAATATTAAATTAAATGGAAAGATAATGGAAAGGAACTCGCATTTAAAGTTGGGCATAATGTCATTTCCTGGGAAGATTAACTGCTGACAGGGTAATAGGTGAGGTGGTTCCAAATCAAATCAACGAAAAGCGGAAAAAATTCAATATCTCGCAAACCGTTAGTCGAATATATTTTTAACCGACTTCGCATAAAGGAGAAGGTTATCAATTCATCGGAATATGTTTTTTTACGAATGCTACCGCATAACTTTGGACCAGGTTAACCGACTTCTATAATTCTTTTTTTTTACCATACTAATTTCGTTTAAATCCGATCATTGGATATTGAAGAAATTAACGATAATCTGAAATTTGTACATGAGAATTGAAGTCGGTTTTGTTTTTTGCTTAAAAATTACTTGTTAATATTTTTACTTTTTTCTTTGCTGACGGTGCTAAGTATATTCCTCCAAATAGAGGTAATTGTCGAGCACCCTCAGCAAAAAAAAAAATATTAAAAATCAACGCGATTTTCTGGCGTTCTGAAATTCGCACTTTAACCTACTTAAATTTAATGGGCTACAAAACTGCAAACCTAGAATTTTTCTAAAATTTTTTTATAAAAAGTTTAAAGTTTTTGAGTGTAATTGTTGAAGTTTGTTTAGTTTTTATAAATTTTGTACGAAGTTTTAAATGTGTATTTATACTACATAATTTGCTAAACTTTTACAAAAAAAAATATAAACATTAAACGGATAAAAGAAAAATAGCCAAAACTGGTCAAAATGTCACTTAACTTAATCAGCTGACCGCAACCCTTGTATCTCTTTCGTCAATAGGAGTGTACTCGTACGCCCAACTATCTAAAGTTTTAGCAAACTTTTACTGGTTTTGCGTTCTCGTACCCAAAAAACTTGCAAAGTAGGGGAAATCGAGAGCAAAATGTGAAAGAGAGCTGCAAATTTCTGCTGGAAAAATTTTTCCCAGCTAAAACTTGCAAGTAAGAAAATCAGCTGATCACAAACTCATGTTTGTAAATAAAGAAAAGAAAATATGGCCTTTTTGAGTTATTTATTGCAAATTTTATTATTAATGGTAGTATACAACGAAAAAGTGAGCAAATTTAATATGCACAACGTTTGTTGTGTTTATTTTTCGCTAATTTGCTATTAATCTCCAGTTTGTTTACTTTATTGTGTGCTGACTATGGTTGCCGTATGACATTTTTCGTTTGTACCATAATTTACCTTTAAATATGCCAAAATAGATTTAAATGCAGCATACTGAAATGTTGTTTTGCTGAAGTTTTCGGTTTTGGTAGGTTGATTGCTGAAATTAAAATTTTATAATTTTAAAGCTACATCTGTAGCTATATCTATTACATTGTTTTTGGATCAATGATGGGTGTTTGGAGGAGATAGTCTTGTTTTTGAATGACTCACCATGTGATATCACAAATAATTATGAGAAAAATTACTTATTCATTCCGATATAATTAATTTGTATTTTAAAAAGGTTTTTCTTATCGAAAACGATTCAATTGTATAAAATGCCAAATCGGAGGAAAATGTACCAAGCAGAAAAAAATTGCCAAATTAATCGCCAGTGGCAACTGTGTAAGTGATCAGCTGTTTCGAATGTTGCAAGTTTTTGCAAATTTTGCGTTCTCGTACATCTGTTGATATTTCGTCTCTTTGAGAGCGAATGCTGCTAAATTCTCAGAACTTTTGCTGCTGGAGAATTTTGTCCTCTCAATACGAATACACACCTAATGTCTACCAAACTCGGTACAAGTAATTGCCCTTGTTACAAAAAATAAGTAAGTTGAAATTTTTGAAATCGGATTAAAATAACGTCCAGCTTCCATGTAACGGTAGATTTTTTAAAGATTCATATACATGAGATCTATTGCTAGGCGAAAAGTGGAGATTCAATTGGTGAAATATTTTGTTTCCGGCACATGCACACAAACAGTTGTAGTGCCAAATAAGAAGAAGAAGACTTCAACATAAACCAATAAACTGTAGTTTACACGGGTATGTGAAAACGTACGAAAAATTTATCAAAATAAACTATATTTGTGTTTTCTTTTTTTTTTGCACTCCAATTCCATAAACAATTGAACAACGATTTTGTATTCCCCTCAGAATTTTAAATTATAACAATAAAAATCGATAAATAACCGTCGATTGGGGAACAACAAATTTAAAAATCAACAAACCACGGAAGAAATAACAAAAAATATCCCTAAACAAAATGCAGTAAATCAAAAACACACCAACTAACATATGAAGTTAGTGACAAGCAACTTCCGGCAATTTTAATAGCGAATTCGAACGCGCATCCATGGAACTGCATGCATGCGAATATATGTACATACATATGTACATAGTTACATCCCTGCAGTAAAAAGCCAAACCAGTTAGTAAAAATACCAGTTCATTAACTAGTATGAGCATAAGCGATTAGCGACATCTGCCTTTGAATTGTCAAAATCAAAAATAAAACACAATTAATTGCTTTGCTTGCAATGTCCGCTGTGGAGTTGCGTGAAGACTACTGGTTCTGGTTCAAAGATCACAGGTTCGACTCCGCTCGGAGGTGATTAAGGCTTTTCAAATTAAATCAATGCAATTTAACGAGGCAGGTTCTGCAATTGAATTTTAACCCCATACAATTTCAATTCAAAGTGACTTTGATTGACATTCACTCGGAAGTGAATTGCAGAACCTGCCTAAACAGTAGGAGATCCGAATAAGGCACGACCTTCACCCATCTGTTTAATGGATTCAATCTATTTTGTATGAAATTTAATGTGTTAGGAAATATTTCTCGAGTGGGTTGCCTGAAAAAATCCCGGCCAAGATATCTTTAATTGGCAGTTCGCCGTGTTAAAAAAAAAACTACAAAAAAATGGATGGAACGTGAACTAGTTGGGCTGAA
>NW_016177300.1:0-8602 GCF_001687245.7 Rhagoletis zephyria | reverse complement strand
TTTTTACTTATATACGGCCAACACCACCTTGTTAAATACGCCTTGTTCAAAACCATTTCTATCGAAACCCATTGTAATACCTGCTTCATTTTACTTATTAAATAATTTCAATTAATTTTTTAACAGGTGGCACCTCTTTAAGAAAAAAGGCTAAACCCTGTAAACTGACACCTCACTTTTGAGAATGAATACCTATATTTCAGTGTAACAAGAACGCGAATTGTCAACTTCAAACTGAATTTGTCAAAGTATGAAAGCTATAAAGAAGAACAACTTCAGCGTACGCAAGTTCACTAAAAAAAAAAAAACAATTTTCATTTAAATCCGTCCATAACCATATTTTGGTACACATTTTACATGTGAGGGAAGTACTGTGGGCATCCCATTTTTGAAAATCGAACCAATGGTGCAAAGAGCAAAAAAGAAGTAATTTTATTTTCAACAGATAAAAGACCATACTTTTTATTTATGGAATAAAAGAACATGATTTTTAAATTTACTCTTTTAACATTTAGTATTATTTTTATTTCGAACAAAAATAAACAAGAACAAAAGAAACAAAAAAATTTCAGTCACCTTGTCTAAAGCCTCGTTTTATATCAAACGGCTCGGAAATCGAGAAATACATTTATAGTGTGTGTCGATTCTATTCTCATGGAACTTCTATAATATTTGGCGTACTGTGAATACCTGGTCAATGGTGAATTTTCCAGGTCTAAAGCCGTCTATACTTATCTTCCATCAATAATTCCAAAAAAAAAAAATCAATTAAGATTAAGATAAAAAAGGAACTGTACAGCCGTGCGTATATGTTCATCATTTTTACATATGTACAAAAGTATTTACTTAAGTACGTATGTATTAGGGATGCCAATGCCTGGATCCCGGTCTTTTTCAAGTCGTAAAAAAACCGGAATTTGTAATTTGCACTCTGGTGGCAATAATGGAAATGCCTTACGTTGACCAGTTTAGGCTATATTTCCTTTATTTTTTTTAATATTTAATATTTTTTATAAAAATCTAGCTCAATATACATATGTATAATTAACTGCATATAAATGCGCATTTCAAAATGTGTACACAAATTATAAAAATTCAATAAATTATCACTAAAATTTCAAACTATTTATTCAGAACTTTTGGAAAAATTTAAGGTATTCCAACTTATAGCCCATTAAATTATAATACGATTAAGTGCAAGTTTCAACTATCTAGAAATACCGTTGATTTTTTATAATTTTTTTGCTGGCGGTGTGACGCTGTAAAAATGCCCAGCACCATAAAAAATGCCAAAAATCAAAGGTATTTTGTAGCTTCATGAAACTTGCACTTTATCCTACTATAATCTAATCTGCGTAACAAAATTTTTTCTAAAAACTCTGAATAAAAAGTTTGAAATTTTGGTGAATACTTTTTGAATTTTTATAATTTTTGTACGACGTTCGGAATGCGAATTTGTTTGCAGTTTATTTTAAATATTGTAAATATTAAATAAATAAAAGAAATTTAGAAAAAACTGGTTACAATAAGGCGTTTCTTTTATTTCTGCCACTAGTAAATATACTATATACTATATGAACAAAACACATTTATTGATCTAAGCTAATTTTGCATCGAGCTTTATCAGATATTTCCACGCTAAATTGTTGTTAAATGTGTATACATTTAATTACTCTCTTTTGTTTTGTTAATAATGAAATAATTTTCACTTGAATTAAAAAATTAAGTTTCAAACCCACTTATTTATGGTCTATTATTTACTAGTTATTATTAATTGTTTATTATTTTATTTATTATATGGTACGAGGGCTTCCCAAACAATATGGATGCAAGTTTTAGAGTGGATTTGTTGAAAATTAATGAATATTTAAATACCGGGACTAATCTCGGGATCACGAGATCACAGGATCGTGAAAAGGGAAATATTTACAACCCTAGTATGTACGGATGTTATACATGAAATGCGCCAAAGGCCGATACGTGCGGTGGGATATTTGATTAAAGTGGATAAAATTCAGCATCTCTTTCCGTACCTCCGGGCACTGTGGATGGCGCGCCAATAAATCAAGTCTCTCATCCGTGCTTCCCGCTGCAATGTATGCCTGCTCATTCCTCGCGAACACATTTCGTTGAGTGTGTCAGTTGAGCTGAGTCTGGTCACGCTGCTCCCTGTGTCACTTGTCGCGTAATGTTGGCGCGATTTAATTAAACGACGGTTACGCAGCGCAGCCTCGCACTATGGCACATTTTTTTTTTGTTGCAAAAAATGCATTTTGCAAGTAATTTTTTTTTTTGTTGGAAAATGAGATGAAACCGTTTCGTAGTCTAATATTTAAATGTTTTTACTATATTTACATATGTATAAAGTTCAAAATATTTATTATTTGTCTACACACATGGGATCTTACGCTATTTCCAACGCATTTTGTGGAAAAATATATCTCTTGGTAGATTTTTATTATTTTTTTAAATGCTAAGAAAATCAGCCAACTGTATAAAAACTATCACCACGCCTATTTTTGAGCTGATTTATATTAAAAGGCATTATTAAGCATTGATTTGTGTGAAAGGGAATTAAAATTCCCAATTCTATTTTTCGTTTTTTTTTATTGATTTATATCCAAGGCTTAAAGTTTTTTTGCAGAAATTTGTGGAGGTGTACCAGTGTGCGTCATAGGGATAAAGATGTGTGAAGAAGCGTTGATCGCCGAAAGCAAAGATTGCTGCTGCGGATGGCAATGCAGGGCTTTACAAAGGCAGTAACAGCGACGGTGCACCGGAATGTGAAGTTTCGCAGTGGAGTCTGGTTAGCGGGGGGCCTATCAAATATACATAAGTTACTTAAATATTGCTAGCCGCCCATGTGGATATGAGCAGACAGACAAACTTAAAAATGGCATACTAGCCAGCAATCCCATTTGCTTTAGTAAGCATTGCGGTGGCATCAGAGTTGGCATCAGCTGCATCCATGCCAGCACTAAACGACGCTGTTTTTCGGCGTAACAATACAGAGAAAAAAAAATATACCCGTAGTCCCAGCTAAAACTTCACATATGCCTAAAAATTATTAGTCATCGCTTACTTCTTAGATTAAAAAAAAAAACACATTACTGGTGCAATCATAATAGACTCCCGACATCTATAAATACGTAATAGAATGCTCAAGGGACAAAAACTACGCTAACCAATTAATCAAATATTTCATGACTGAAAATGCTCCTAAGACAATCAAATGTAGAAATGCCGCCCGACCGCTGTCACCGAGATTAAAACGAATCTTTCGACTTGACTAAAATTAAGTGTGTTTGGTCACCAAACGTGTGGTCATAGCAATTCCAGTATGTAATCCTGACTTTAGAACAAAATCGAATACCTACCTTAATAAATGTATGTTTTATATCTATTATGGACATCTTTGTTATATTGCAACAGATATAAAAAAGTGTGGTCGGCATTTTCATCACAGATATAGTTAGGACTGTTGATAGTTAACGATATGTGAGCTCTTGTTCTCTTAATGGCGGGATGGTAAGGACGTTACCCTAGAATTTAGAGGAAGCAAGGGCAATTTATTGTACTTTCCTAAAGTAGACACTGCGACTATATAACTCTATAAATAAAAGGATTATGCATGCAAACGTACTTAAATGTATATTTATGGACATTTGAATATATCACGCCTAAACAAAATATCATATGCCGGTAAATCGTTGCAACATTAGTCGATATATTCATAGCTACTATTTGAAGTTATTTTAAATCATTTGAATTTTGTAAAACCGTTAAAACTGGTGCATTCAGGGTTCCATAAAAGGGCTGCCAAACCTATAAATGTGAAAATAAGGAGCAGCGGTTTAGCTCACATTAATTTGCTCATACATATATGTGCTGTTAAGTATCATAGAATGGTTCTACAACATATTGACAATGAATTAGATTAATTAACTGGTCAAATATTGCTCTGTGTACGTACACACGAATTATATTACTTATGTATAATACATAAATACTGACTTACAATATATGCATACTTACATATAATATGAAGGTTTTAAAACTGAGTCACGCCCATCGAAAACTGTTTGTGCCATTTGAATGTTTCTTAATTCGTTCCTGTAATCCTTTTCTTTTTGTTGATTTACATACATACATATGTAGTTATTGATTTTGCCTCTACCACCTTGCTCCCCATGTAAAGCAGCCGTGGCCTGCATGGGGGTATATGGCCCTGTGGCTTTTTAAGCTATTGCTGCACGTAAATGTTTTACCTTTCTCATTCACTTTTGTTTTAAGTTTATTGACCGAGTTGCTGGCTACACAGCAGTGGTTTGCATAAATGCGCAACAGTCACATAAACGATTAAGAATGCTATGTATGTATATGCCCCGATGTCGTTTGAGCAATTCACCAATTGCCACTTTCGGCATTACAGTTTCATTTAAGTGGCAAGCAGCTAAAATGACCCCTTCACACGCTAGCTTACTTCCCGACCACCTGCCTCGATTTACTCGACGAACCTATAGATCTAGCACGCAATAACTGGTGCGGTGCCAACGACAGCAAGGAGAGTGAAAAGTTTGGAAGTCTAGGAAGACCAGTTTTAAGTGAAATAAATGTGATTTGAGATTACTACGTCTCCCCTAAATTGGTTCGAAAAGCCTCGAGCATAATAATTAACTCAGTGAGCAGCGTGAGTCTATAGACCAAGAAATGCAGTGTGCAATTGGCGTTTTTGATTTATTCGCTTCATCCATGCTGTTAGTCTCATTACGGTAGACCTGTTTATTAAACTTTTTACGATAATGGCGCCTTCACAACAAAGAAGCAGTGGTTCAACTCGCACATCTTTCCGTCATGGGTTCATTCATACCTTACTCAGTGTTCTTTTAGTCCTTGTGTATATGCAGTTGTAAATACATACTTACATACATATGTACATGTACATATTTATGTGTATGCTTGTGGAAAACTCGATATTGTTTTGTTTTCTTTTTCATGCCCGCGTTATTGCAGGAATAAGGCGAAAAGAACTTTTTGACATGCAATATTAAAATTAAAAATAAAGTTTGTTTGCGTGACGGTATGTTAATAATTTGGTCATAAATACGCGTATAAAAGTAGGAGAATTGCAAAAAAATGGTTGGTATTCGTGTGATAAAAGAAACGCGATAAGGGCCCAGGGCGAAATTACTGTGGTCCGAGTTGTTGGAAAAGGTTGCAGGGAAATAAAAAATTTAAAATACGTAGAAGCTAAGTGTAACCACAAGTTATTTGAATGTATTAAAGTACGGCGACCGCTGTGGTGTAGTGGTAAGCAGTGCGCGCTTCCACTCCGCTGGGCCTGGGTTCAAGCCCTGGTCAAAGCAACAGGGCAAAAAATTTAGAAAAATATTTTTTCTTAACAGCGCTCGCCCCTCGGTAGGCAATGCCAAACCTCCGAGTGTATTTCTGCCATGAAAAACAGCTTCTCATAAAAATACAATCGCCGTTCGGAGTCGGCGTAAAACTGTAGGTCCCTCCCCTTTGTGTGACAACTCAAGGCGCACGCCAAAAATCGGAGGAGAAGCTCGGCCAAACACTAACATACATATGTGTAAGCGCCATATTATTATTATTATTATTAAAGTACGCGGTTTAGTGTGTTGCGCGGAATCGTGGCTAGCGGTTCATATTTATTCGATGTAGCCTATGACCGAGAAGCCCAAATGCTTCTTCTCAGGCAAGAAAATGTAAAGAAATTACTCCCTTTGCTTTAAAGTTTTGCTTCCATATACTTACAAAAAAAAGATCGCTGCGACGAGCAGATACCATCGGAGTACAATGCTGCTGAAGTAATTGGCTTACACTTTACCAGCCAGCCTCGGCTTTTCCAAATATGGACTCTGCGCACTACGTACATACATAAGTACAATCGTTAAGAAACCAGTGAAAACAAGAGATCACAAAGAAAATTTACAAACATGTGTATCTACATATAAATAAGTAAATAAATAAATAAATAAATAAATAAATAAATATGCGTGTCGTTCGAGTCGAGATACGGCCTTTTCCATTTAAAGCAACATTTCACTGGGTTGCCAAACAATATTTAAACGTTTAACTAGCTATAGGTGTAGTTAAAGATGCCCTTTTAATAGAAGATTAATAAAAATATAAACATCTGAAAGGGAAACTGTTTATTTTTAAATTCAAAGTCAAACCATCTTTACTTGAAAGCCACATATATGTATGTATGTATGTATACTGCCATAATAAAAATGAATACGTATTTTGTTCTAGTGAAACACTGGTAATCGATACAGCTATGAAATTTCTACACAACATAGAAGGAGAGGTAGCATACTTAGCTTAATTCTTAAATTTTCTGGATTATGGCCCAAGTATTAAAGTAAATGAGCGATGAGTATGTAGCTGCTTGCTGCCAAAATGTCAAATAAAAACAATTCGACTTAAGTATGTTATGTAAAAGATTTATAACTATGTATGTAGTATTTAGAGGGCTGCATGAATTCATTCAAAATGGCTTATGAATTATTCATATACAAAACGAATGAATGATTTTGGCTTAAATTTTTTTTGAATTTGAGTGAATACTTGTTATGATATATGTGTCGACCCAACAATATTCAAACAAAGTGAAAATAAATTGAGTTGAAATAAGTGAAATTTTTTTTATGTGCATCCAAAAATATTTTTTCTATGTACATATTTACAAACATATATATGTATGTACGTATATATTGCTGTGCTCCATTACAATGCGAACAAACTTGTTTGTAGAAAAAGAATATAACCGAAACGAGTTTGAATGATTTGAATGTTTTTCATTCATTCATTCACATTCTCCCATTTGAAGGTAGACAATTTAAAATATATTAATAACTTACAAATTCCAAAGGCTGAGTATTTTATAGAAGTAGAATATTCAAATCTACTGTACTATGTTCGGCTAGTAGTTAGAATGAATTCATGCAGCCCTCTACTATGTATCTATGTGTATCTGTCGATTGTGTTTCATAAAGAGAAAATTTGTCTTCCCTAAAACTTTACTCATTTCCAATTTGGTTAGAATTATAACCAGAATAGAAAACAATCACCCTTTTAAAAGGTACGAAAACAAGTAAGGTATAATGACTAAATTCTAAATTTATACGTTTTAGACTTTTAGTTATTTTATACTTTTGTTTTCAGTTATGACGTTCTTCCACATTAACATATTAGTATATATAAATATACATATGTACATAATACATATCGTCGATATTTTTGCAGAATCGCCAATCGACCAATTGCAAAACCGCCTATTTTACGGCACTCACATTTTACAGGAGAGCGAAAAACGGTTTATTCTTTAAAGGCATCACCTTGACAGGATGTATTTTCTATAGCTATTATTTAACAAATCTGTTGTTTTAACAACGATTTTAGGATTTTTATGCACAGATCTCGTTGCTTTGAGTTCAGGGTTACCAAATCTCATTTTTGCCACAATACTCTACTCGCAAGTGTTATAATCCAATTGTCTACTTGAATGGGCAAACATTGGGGTTTGGTTCTAGATTATTGGTTAGTTCATTTTGATGAATTTTGTTAATGAATTGAGATTTTATTATATATAAAATTATTTTAATTTAAAATTAAATAATTAATAGCGTACCCGGCGAACTTTTTCTCGCCCAAAACTAATTTTTTGTTCGAACATTTTGGTACAACACTGCAATTTTCCAAAGATCTGGCGTTTCATAGAACAGTTAATCGCACAAAACTGATTGATATCGATATCAGAGTTGTCAACGAAATAAATTTGTTTCAGTTGTTAAGGTCCTTGTTGCTCCTGTGGTCGTCCTGCATTAACTTTTGCGCATTGCTGAGGTTTTTGATTTGCACTGCTAATTGGCAGTCTTTGAAAATTGCGGTTGCGCGAGGCAATGTTTCATATTCTTATTGGCGTATGGTTTAAGAACAATCGAACCATATTCGCAAAAGAAATGTGCTCGCCAGGGTCTCTCATTCAGCCTTGTCGTGAATTTCGCCCGAAAAATTTTCATCCGCCCATAGTGAATTCACGGAAACGGAAAGTGAAAAGTGAACCGGTTCGAGAAAACGAATTTACTTATTGAAACTTCAAAACAGCCTCATGCTCATGTAGTTATCAATCGGTTATATATGTTAATAAGTAAAAACTCCCGCCGTTTGTTTTAAAATACCGAATAAAATGCGGGGCAAAGGCAGGACATTTGGAAAAAACAGTATATTTTGACGTTTTTCTGTTTTGAAAAACTACAGGAAAAAAGGACAGATCTTTGAATACCAGTACTGTCCTGCAAAAACCAGAACGGATGGTCACCGTACATATTCACCATCGGCACTTAGAAACGGGAATTCAATTGNGTTTTGATGGTCTTTATATGCGAAGAATTATTTGTTTTTTTACACGTTTTTAAACTAAATGTTCCAATGATTAAAATGTCTTTACTTACATAATAATAATAATAATAATAATAATAATAATAATAATAATAATAACCTCAACTATAGGAGCAATTGGCGAAATAGTCGAGACGGTACATAAGGCCGAAGAAGCCTGCCACCAGGCGCGGCC
>NW_016177298.1:3291-8603 GCF_001687245.7 Rhagoletis zephyria | reverse complement strand
CTGTTGCCAATGCTTTATTATTTCTTTTTTGCTATTCTCTTTTTTTTTTGCTTTTTGGCAACAACTCACCTAACAATGTTGTACTTTCTGGTTTTTGTTGTTTCTACTTTTTGCTGCCAACCCTTCAATGTACGCTTGTTATTTTTTTCCCTTCGGGCTGTTGTTTGCTGTTGCAAATGTAACAAATGTTGCATATAAAAAGCTTTTTATCTAGACACGCGGCACACATGCGCACGTACACATGAACACAAAAATCTCACACATACTCATACAAACATGCAATGCATGCGTGTGTGGTGCTGCCATTCTTGACTTTGTCTGTTTATTTTATTTTATTTTGTTGCCTGTTAAGTGTGTTTTTATGCGCATGTAAAACATTTAATAAAACCAAATTAGTGGTTAAATGATTTTCTCGTATGATAGCGCGAAAACATACATAGGATCACAGAGACCCATTATGTTAAAGCTTACACAAACACAAAGGAAATGCGCGTTTTTATTGACGTTATAAATCTATTAAATTTTTGGCATAACTATGTTGAAAAAGTTGTGTATTTTTGGGCGTTCTACATTTTTTTTTACCAGTGGGTATACCAACCAAAAAGTGGTATTTTTTTAAGAAAATGCATGTAAACAGTTGATGATATCATCTCGTTCATAAATCCACTTGAAGCCTATTAGTGCTAAATATTTTTTTGAGATAAGATATACAAAAAAATTTATTTCCCAAATCTTATCGTTGCAAAGGATATCATCAAAGTTTGCAAACTTTATGCCAAATACTGGGCAGAAAATATTATTTTAGGGAGCTAAGCGTGCACGAAACATTGATATGAAATAAGTTGCCTAAAGGGTCCAACCGAAAGTTCGGGGCTTAGGGTTCCGTAATTGAATAGGAGGATGGTTCCGGGTGCTTGTGAGAAAAGTTGTTGATCGCCATTCACAAGCGAGTAGCCAGAACGTTTACGACTCTCGATAAGGGAAAAAGGACTACTTGCGACTTATGGATATGCACATGAATGTCGGCAAAGGCAGCCTTCACGACAACGCCTCCGACAACGGAGAGAGGCTGATTGACTTCGGCGCGGCACGGAACAGGGTGATTATTAGTACCAGACACCAGCATCGAAACATCCACAAAGCGACTTGGGTGTGCTCTGATCAAAGAACTAAGAACCAAATTGTTCATGTTGTGATATATGGAAGATACACTTCGAACATTCTGGACATGCGCTCCATACCAGGAGCCAAGATCGACTCGGATCCACTACCTTGTAGCAGCCGTGTTCCGCATGCGCCCTAAAAAAACCTGACGAAAGTTAGACGTGGAAAAGCTGCCGTCGCAACGCATAGCCGTGAAGTTTCGCAATTGACACTTAATTCTGATTGATGAAGCAACTCTTCATCGCCTTGACATTAGCAAGCAGTAAGATTCCAACTCCCAAACACATCGTACTGCTAGGGACGAGGTTATTAGTTATTATCAACCACGCAGAAACAGAATGCCACGAAAATGCTGCAGAGAAATACACATTACAGACACCTACCCTGCAGACAACGGCGACACGTGCTACAGTTTAGCTTATTTTTTCTGTGTTACTAAAATTTTATTCATTCTTCATATTTTTCAATTAAAACAAGTAATAAAAAATTTTTTTAAGACAACCTTTTTTTAGTGGAGAGCAAAAAAGAAAATAAAATCGACAGCCGTACCGCCTCCTGCCTAATTTTTTGCGGATGTATTTCTTATCATCTAAGTAGTACAGCATGTTCTAAATATCAAACAAATCGCACCATAGATACGGATTTTCCGAATAGTTATCCCGACTCCTGCGCCACCTATCTTGCAAAATATTTGTGGATCATTGGGAGGTTGGTAGACTGCATGATTTCATTACACGCAGCTGATATATCAAAAAAGCTAGTAATATAAATCAAAAACAATGTATGTAAATAAATGCAAGATTCGAACTTTGTAAAAAGTAAACAAAAAAATTATATGGTTTTTTTCAATTTTTAACCCACTCCAAAAAAAAAGAGTTGGAATATTTTTTTTTTATGTATGTTACCACATAACTTTGGACCACATCAACCGATTTCGATAATTCTCCCATACTAATATTACTTTCCCATACCGATTTGGTTTCGATCCGATTGTTGGATGATGAAGAAATTAACGGCACTTCTAAATTTTTACATGAGAGTTGAAGTTGGTTGTGTTTTTTGCTTAAGAATTACTTGTAGTATAACAAAGTTTCAAGTAACTAAAAATTACAGTTGATTTTTGAAAAAAAGCGAACATGCGTTAAAAGATTGCGCAAGAGTGTCAGTAAACAAAAAAATTATCAAAAATTAACGGAAATTTTCAGATACTCCAAACTTGCACCCTGAAATTGAATGGGCTACAAAACTGCATACTCAAAAAAATCCTCGTACTCAGAAAAAAGTCTGAAATATCAATGCAAATTTAATGAAAGTTTGAATCTTAAATAAAACTAAGATACGAAAAAAATAAAAATGGAGAAAACATTGTTCCTATTCAAGTGCATGGGAGTGTATAAGGCGACAATAAATTGGTTTTAAGACCCGGGCTTCTTCTGCAAGAAGTTGTAAATCTGGTAAAAGACGTCCAGCGTACACTTGGATATGGAGGGACCAATTCTCAATACTTTTAAATTGTGGTGGTTTTGATGAACTAGTCCTGGACCAATGTATAGGAACGAAGCTTTCTTCTTTCCACGTGATAGGCGCATTCATATACCAAATGGAGTTACCGATCCCTTTCGATGTGAAATAGCTCAGTTGACGACAAACCACTTTGTTGCCGCTATAAGCTTTGCCAAGGCTTTTATCTACCTCTGACACCTCTGAAAAGCTTTGAGAGAACGGTTTGCCCTGAGCGCGTCATTTGTTTAAAGCTCGACACTGGCATAAAAGAAATAGTAAATATATTTTATTGACGTAGTATACGTCTTACTGTTTGGTATGGATGCCATGCTCAAATGTTGAAGTTGTAATTTTTAGAGATTTTTTTAAGAAAAATTCCAAATCTTCCGACAGATTCATCTTTGTAAGTGATCAGTTCGGTTTCTGTCGTACAAAAAATGGTAAATATTGGCTAATTTTGTAGTCAATTTTGAGCTCCAGAAACTTAGATGTTCTACTTTCGGAGCGTAAGTTCTTTAGAGCAATAGATGTACTGTGTAAAAATTTTATATAAATTTACAAAAATAATTGCATTTTACAGCAAAAAATTTTGGAAAAAATAGCACTTTTTTATTACCAGAGTGCTCGAAGACCGCTCGTATGATTTTGTTTTTATTTTCTTTTACAAAATATTGAAGTTTTTTCTTTCGTTTGGTATATCTATGGTAAGTATTGTTTGATATCTTCTTGGTATGTTTATTTGATTCCATTGTATAGGCGAGAATTATTTTCCATATCATATAATCACTTCATCGTCATTTTACAAACACGTGCATGCGCCGGAAGTGAGAGAAGGAGCCAAAAAGTACGAGTGTGTATTTCGACTTTTGAACAACAGATGGCGCAGCTCCGGGGAAATATTTATAAGCATTAAAAAGATTTTCCCAATATTTTATTGCCAGTACAAAAATAAATTTCACATGTATTTTAACAAGAAAGTAACGAAAACAATTCCTTTCAAAAAATAATACAAATTTATGTATAAAATTAGTTTATAAGCCGACAAGCCGACAGTTACAATCTTGTGTAAATAGAAACATAGACACTTTAATAGTGGTTCAGATGAATGATGAATGGCTTGCTTTAAGTGGATTGTCACCCTGGTGACAAGCAATTAGCAAGTTTGCCATTTTGATTCCACACTTCGTGTATACATTACATACTCAACCACGGGTATGTGGTTATTTTTACTTTTTTAGTATATCTTTTTAAAATTTTTATTTAAGCACAATTTCGTGTTGCCATCTTGTTCTTTATACAAAACTGAAGATAATGCATTTTTGTAGAAAAATATAAGAGCTCGTGAGAGTTGCTTATATAATGGGCAATATCTCGTTCATAAGTAACCTCATTGTATTTTGGGTGTATAGTCCGTACTTAGTTTAGTGTTAGGCATTCGCGCCTTTTATTTCAAAGGTATTACACGAGGAAAAAAATAGGGCTTCATATTATATGTATATTATATACAGCTCGCAAACTAATATCCGATTTACTAAATTTTTTCAGATTGCAAAACTCTTTACACCCACGACTGTCAAAATACTGGCAGTGAAAACTGTGATGACAATAACAATTACCAGTTGCATTAACACGGCGAGAGGACAAAGCAATAAACGAAAACTCTGAAAACAACACGAAACGAAAAAAGGCGCAAGCGGCTGAAACAGCGACGTACAAATGTAGCCAGTTGCGCTAGAGCGCAGAGTTGGATACGATATCAAAATAGTAAATGTGAATCCAAACAATAGCAAGTATGCTAAAACATTTTAGAGCAATTAAAGCAAAGAACAGCTGAAGAGGAACGTAGAGGGGCTAGAAAATGTAGAAAACAGATAAGACATATAATGACTGTGTTAATTGAAAACTCAAAACTATGCGGTAATGAAAATGTTGGCCGAAGGACAAAACTAAAAACTAAGCACAGAGAAAGGACAAGTACCGAGATGGCGATAACATTGTGTTGCAAATGTTGGAAAAGTTGTCATAGCAAAGCAAACAGATAAGCAGTTAGCATAGCTTCGGTTTAAGCGACTGAAAGTGGGCAAAAGTTTGTAATCAAATTAAATGTAACGTAGCGTAAAATACACAATCTCTGAGTTAAAGCGTTTACGTTGGCATTTGGTGGAGGGGTCAGGTGATTTTGGAAATGAAACCAATTGAAAAGCAAGTTATACCTAAATTGTATGAAATGGAATATTTGCTTATTTGTTAACGAGTTTGCTGGTAAGCCAATGCAGCCGCAATCAAAAACTGCAGAGACAATTGTTTTCAAATATACGTATTTCGATATAGAATATTTGAGAGAAAATCATCACAGATTTTTTTGATCTCCCATATTAATCTATGTAATAAAAAGAAGTAGACTTTATTGTAAAAAATTTAAGGGGGCAATTCTGGCAAATGTTTTTTAGCTCAACACAATCTTTCGAAAGGAAAACTCTTTCGTAGGACAATTGTCAATTCTGGCAACCCTCTTGAAAGCGCTTACCTGCCGTACGAAAGACGAATTGAAATATTTACCAATAAATAGGTAAAAATGTAATTAAAAACATTTTTCCCTTCAAAACAACAAACGCTAAAAATTTTAAGACAATTAAAAAAAAAAT
>NW_016177298.1:0-3266 GCF_001687245.7 Rhagoletis zephyria | reverse complement strand
AGTGTTTAGATATACATAAATATTTTAGTTAATTCCATGATGTGAAAAAGTGACGGTAGGTAAATGCAATGGTATTTAACATATCCTGGGAAATCCTTTTGAGGACTCTCCAATTGGACGACATTGCTTTGCATTTAGCTTGAAAGAAAAAAGTCACTCCCTGACACCCTTTTCTGGAATCCGGCTCTTTCATTTAAAAGTTATTTATACAATTTAAGAGAAATTTTTTTAGAAAAAAGCTGGAGATCCACTTAAATTTTTCCATATAACTTTGGTAAATGTTACTCGATCGGTACTTAATAATTACCAAATTGAAGGCGAGACTTAATGCTACCGATTTTTGATAATAATATGATTAAAATCGTTCAGATTATAAACAAATTATTTTAAAACAAAAAAAATTTTGAACAAAGTTTTTTGTTATTTTCTTATATTTGCAATTTTTATATTGTATGCATAAATATAAGTAAACCAATTAGTGTTTCTAGAGGTTGTGCCTGTTCAGTGTTTCCAGACCCATTTGCATAAACAAAATTTTTCCACGATGATGGAAAATAATGGCTTTTCTATTAGAGTTACCGAAATTGTCCCTATATTTGCAAAAATTCGCAAACTATAGCTAATATTAAAAAAAGATTAGAATATTTGGAACCAGCGACATGCCAGCACGCCAGAATATTAAAGCTGTTCTTTACATCTTTTGAGTATAATCCAGTGCAATTATCAAGAGAACAATTCAAATTTTATTGAAAACAGATAATCTTGAGATTAACGATAAGCTAAAGGGCTGCGAGAAATGAAATTTGACTTTATCTTTTGCTTAAACGGATTCATTATCTAATAATATGCACCAAACCATTTTGCCGATCCCAGAATTTATAACAAGAATTGGTCTTATTCGACTAGTGTGCTGTGGGTCACTTTGCGGTCGATGCGCGGGCTCTTACAACTAAAATAAAATACTAATATTTTGCAGACTTGTTGTTGACTTCATGATACAATATATTTTCACTATTACCAAGGGATCTGAGAAAAATTAGATTTTCGACCCGCCCTAATATACATACATATCCATTTTCACTTTTTTGTAAGACTTTTGTGCAAGAATAAATAAAATCTTTCAAAATATCTTGCCTACTGCCTTTCAGTTGTCTAACAAAGGACTTTCAACTATCTTAGCCAGAATTGCCCTGTAAGGCTACTGGGCAGAGACAGAGCTAGAGCCTTCAATACTTTCGATTCATTCCTCATGGCGCCAATTGCGACATAAATCGTTAGCCGGAAAATTTTACCAACATACCTTACCTCTAGATAATGCCCAACTACATACTGATCGACCAAATGACGAATCAGGGCCGTTATAGAAAAATAATTTAGTCGTGTCTTTTCTTATCGAAATTAGACTAGAATTGTTGAGCCGCTCTACAACTGGTTTCTGCCGATCAACTTTAATTTGCACTTCCCAAGAAGAAAAATTTGTAAGAAGACACCGGAAATCTCGAAGGGTGAGAGGCATTCACTGCAGACATGAACATTTCTTTTCTCTCAAGTTCGCCCGTAACCAACTTCGAAGAGATTACTCTACAGTTTAAATACCAATTTTACCATCGTATTAGCTATTTCTTTCAGGCAAATTAAGAGGCCATGCATCCACATATATGTAGATGCCTATTATGTAGGCCCAAGACTGAATTGTCTTCGAAATAGTTCCAAAAGAAGTTCATGTAAAAAGTGTATTTTAAAAGATTGCTGCAGCCTAAATCTATAAAAAAATATCAGGCGCCCCTAACAACATGCAACATCTAGTTGCATGCCCGCAACACTGCCAGATTTGGGGCTGATTACGCAACGCACGTGTTAGGCTGATGAGGAGATGGCCATGTGCTTCAAACAGTAAGAAATCCTGAATATAATTGAAGCATAGGTCGCCTCTCAATAAACTCAATATCTTCCGTCATCATCCCATTTGCCAGAGAAATGAAGGTCAGGCTTAATTGGGCTGCACGGATATTGAGTTCTCACCGGATGCAAAATTTCTAGAATATATACTAGATGAAAGACATAACTAACGCTTACATATCTTAATAACTTACTAATAAAGACTTCATGATTAAACTTGGGAAACATTACTTTTCCAGCACTGATTTTGTAGACACAAAGCTCTGGTAAGTGCCGGATGCCTCTAGGTAGCTCCACCACTAGTGGCTATGCGCACACATCTAACAGATATTCTCGGTATCATAACTAGCGTACCGCCTCTAGTTTCATTCATTGAATGCATGCCCTGAGGCTACCGAATCTAAGCAGCATAAAAATTGGAGAACTTTAGTGGTCATATTAGTACCTCTAAAAATTTAATCAGTTATTCTATTGTCGAATACATCGACTCAAAGCTAACGTAGTTGTTCTTTATTAAGCCCTACAATGTTATCAATTTCTGAAAGAGACTTTTTAGGTCCACTTTTGCCTAAAAAAATGATAAAAGAAATACTAGAACTGGGGAATTTGGAACTAAACTTCAAAAAAGTGCATCAGTGAGCAAATCCCCGAATATATTGTAAGCGGAAATTTTTGGCAGTGAAATAGTGTCTTCGTAGAAGAGCAAAGTTCCACTGGAAATTTCGTGTTGGACAGCCAGGCAGCAATAAGCGCCTGGGACTCAAGTAAGTTGGTATCAATGCTTGTGTACAATTCCGAAAGTTGCTGGACAAACTATTTAGGTACTCGTAACTCGGACTTTATTGGCAACAAAGGAGCTGAAGTTATTGCGCTATATGCGGACCTCATGTCCCTCAGCCTTTCAGCGGTCCATCCGATGAGTAGGCGGCAGAGCTGCTTAAAATATGGGAGCACACTTAGGTTCCCACCAATTGGTGTATGTCTGAGAGTAAATTCAATAAAGAGATTTATAGTACGCTCCTATGAAGTCTCTGAACGACTGCTTAATCTCAGCTGGGAGGATGTAAGAACTATTACGTATACCTGACATTGCAAACTATGGTACTAATTATTCTGCGACTGTAGGCTTTATGGGAAACCCTAGCATTCAAGCTTTTGATATAAATGGGCTATCACATATCGCATTTTTACTCTCAAATTAAATGCATTTGTGCAAGTTTATTTTCGGTATCTTTGTTACTCAAAATTTGAGTTTAATCAGGTCTGTTAATAGGGAAAGAGAAATATGATTTGGCTTTTTTATAACGATAAATTGATGTCTTTACTTCCATTTGCTAAAAATGTAAGTACACTGAGGAAAAAACTTA
>NW_016177297.1:7248-8603 GCF_001687245.7 Rhagoletis zephyria | reverse complement strand
GAATAATACTTGGCCGGTATTTTCGCACGAAGTTCTTCCAAATGAAAAAAACAAAAAAAAAATTATTCGGTAGTTTAAAAGTTCGCAATTTCTCTTGCTTTGCAATTTTTTTAATATCTCAAAAATTGTTTTGATTTCGTTATAAAGGTGATATGTAAAATGCATTTAAAAAATTGTAAAAATAAAAAATACACCATTTTGAAATTTAAAAAATCGTAAAAGCAAAATTTTATATCATTTATGGCAACATTTTTTTTTAAAGTGCCTCTATTTCATTTAAAACTTTGCTGAAATTTGCAAGGTGTATTTTTAAAGATATGAATTTTATACGACAACAAAATTGCAAGCTCTAAATTCAAAATAAAATTAAATTAAAATTAAACAGATTTTACATAACCTTGTTTAGAATTTCTAAAATAAAACTCTTTTGAGTACACTTCTTATGCTTTGCATTAATTTTGGCCCGACGTTATACATACAGTGACGAGCAAAACTGTAACGTGGTGTAACACTTTTTAACTCAGCCATCGCCATATTTCCAAGTTCTAAAGACTTTCATCCTTTTGTTGTATATTCTTGGTGNCACAAAATTCAAAATTTCGCAATTTCTCTTGCTTTGCAATTTTTTTAGTATCTCAAAAATTGTTTTGATTTCGTTATAAAGGTGATATGTAAAATGTATTTAAAAAATTGCAAAAATAAAAAATACACCATTTTGAAATTTAAAAAATCGTAAAAGCAAAATTTTATATCATTTATGGCAACATTTTTTTTTTTAAAGTGCCTCTATTTCATTTAAAACTTTGCTGAAATTTGGCAGGTGTATTTTTAAAGATATGAATTTTTTACAACAACAAAATTGCAAGCTCTAAATTCAAAATAAAATTAAATTAAAATTAAAAAGGTTTTACATAACCTTGTTTAGAATTTCCAAAATAAAACTCTTTTGAGTACACTTCTTATGCTTTGCATTAATTTTGGCCCGACGTTGTACATACAGTGACGAGCAAAACTGTAACATGGTGTAACACTTTTTAATTCAGCCATCGCTATATTTCCAAGTTCTAAAGACTTTCATCCTTTTGTTGTATATTCTTGGTGGTACATCCCTGCTCCTTCTCTTATAACGATTTGAAGTCAATACAACAACAATAAAAAACCAGCAGACAAAAATGTAAATTGAGGCAGATGTTACAGTTTTGCACTCACTCTCAGTTTTACATTTGACAGTTTTCTCTTACTTAGTTGGAAGTCAGATGACATTTTTCTGTATTGTAATTTATTGAATATAGTTAATCAGGAACCATAAATGTAAATAATAGATTTACTGCGGAAAGGCGGGACCGCACGAAAAG
>NW_016177297.1:0-7233 GCF_001687245.7 Rhagoletis zephyria | reverse complement strand
GTTTTCTCTTACTTAGTTGGAAGTCAGATGACATTTTTCTGTATTGTAATTTATTGAAGAAGTGATCACCAGTAAATAATATAGTTAATCAGGAACCATAAATGTAAATAATAGATTTACTGCGGAAAGGCGGAACCGCACGAAAAGTGGCAAAAAATTTTGGAATTTGCTACTTAAAAATGTTAAGACTTAGAAAAAATATAGCCTAAAGTGTTCCCAAGGACAAAGGAAGTCTGTTAAAAAATATTACGGTACGATATCTTGTGAACTTAGCAGCAAGTAGCGATGCAGCCACTATTACAGAAGCGCTTAAGGTATTAAACTTTAATGCAAATCAATAAACAGCGAGGCGAAGAATTGCCAAATTGAGCGCAAAGGCATCATAAAGAAGAAAAAAGCAAATTTGATCATGTGCGAGTGTGGTAGCATTTCGCTGCATCGCACGGAAACCGAACCGTTGCCTATTGGGATATGTTAGGTCGTTCAGAATGCAATAAAAAACATATTTTTAAGATTCAATTGAAGGTTATTTGGTCCGAAAAGACTAAATTAATCGCTTTCAATCAGATGGCCGGGCATGGTATTGGNGTCTGTAAAAAAAATATTACGGTACGATATCTTGCGAACTTAGCAGCAAGTAGCGATGCAGCCACTATTACAGAAGCGCTTAAGGTATTAAAGTTTAATGCAAATCAATAAACAGCGAGGCGAAGAATTGCCAAATTGAGCGCAAAGGCATCATAAAGAAGAAAAAAGCAAATTTGGTCATAATACATGTGCGAGTGTGGCAGCATTTCGCTGCATCGCACGGAAATCGAACCGTTGCCAATTGGGTTATGTTAGGCCGTTCAGAATGCAATAAAAAACATATTTTTAAGTTTCAANTATGATTGTAAGAAATGTACGTTTACATACCTTTAGCTTCCAGACTGTCCCAAGATGTTGAAATGTTAAAACCAATTTTAGTTTTGTATTACCAAGCTATGAAAAAGCATCTGCGAAGCACAGAATAGAAGCGTATTTGAACGAAAAAGCCGCTGAACACATATCTATGTAAAATAAACAAGCCCCCCACTGCATCCCTCATTCGGTAGTTCCGAACTAGTTCTAAATTCGACAAATAGTATCTAGTTTGTTCTGCACCTCTTTTTCTATAGTTCCGAACCATTTCTAAATTCGTCTAGTGAAAAAAACTGAAAATAATTAGTTTTTTAAAAGTACCACTTTTCGCCGATTTTGGACTGGTGGGGATCTGGTTCCTATCGGACTAGTTCCTTTTTGGCGATAAAGACCTAGTACGGAACTAGAAATTTGATTCACTAGTCCGCGGTTTCCCTACAGGGTCGCTTTCAATCAGATGGCCGGGCATGGTATTGGGTCAAAGACCCAAACTAAGCCCGTACGCAGCATGTAAGGCAAACTGTGAATAACAGTGGTCGGTCAATAATAGTTTGCGGTTGTATTTCAAACATTTTCTTGGTCTTTTAGTACACATTATGCTAAAGGAACAGTATCTGTTCATATTTCAATAAAACTTGCAAGATGTAATCGAAAAAATGAGAGTTTCTGCTGAAAAATCACGCAAAACACACTGCACATATTCGCAAAGACTGGATACAAAAGNGTACGCAGCATGTAAGGCAAACTGTGAATAACAGTGGTCGGTCAATAATAGTTTGCGGTTGTATTTCAAAAATTTTCTTGGTATTTTAGTACACATTATGCGTAAGGAACTGTATCTGTTCATATTTCAACAAAACTTGCAAGATGTAATCGAAAAAATTTGAGTTTCTGCTGGAAAATCACGCAAAACACACTGCACATATTCGCAAAGACTGGATACAAAAGCAAAAATTTGCTAATTTCAAATGACCTCCACAATCCGCGGACATGAATCTCATTGAGAATTTGCGAAAGCAACTAAAAGCACAGCTTAATAAGTATCAAAGTCCGTAAAATCGAGTACATGAGCAGTTAAAGCAAACTAAGGATATACCTCCAGAAATTTTACAGAGATACAAATAAGGTATGCCAAATCNTTTCTGCTGGAAAATCACGCAAAACACACTGCACATATTCGCAAAGACTGGATACAAAAGCAAAAATTTGCTAATTTCAAATGACCTCCACAATCCGCGGACATGAATCTCATTGAGAATTTGCGAAAGCACAGCTTAAATAGTATCAAAGTCCGTAAAATCGAGTACATGAGCAGTGAAAGCAAACTAAGGATATACCTCCAGAAATTTTACAGAGATACAAATAAGGTATGCCAAATCGTATCCAGGAGCTGAAACAAGCAAAAGAGTACTGAACATTGTGTTAGTAGTTCTTTTTTTTCGTGAAAATTGTTAAAAAGTTCTTAAAAATGTATGAGTGCAAAACTGTAACATCTGCCTTAATTTACATTTTTGGCTGCTGGTTTTTTTATTGTTGCTGTATGGACTTCAAATCGTTATGAGAGCGGGAGTAGGGATGTACCAACAAGAATATACAACAAAAGTATGAAAGTCGATAGAACTTGGAAAGATAGCGATGGATGAAGTAAAAAGTGTTACACCATTGTTACAGTTTTGCCCGTCACTGTATGTATATGTATACGCATCTTCTTCCCAAACACTCCTCGATGGAATTAACTTGAGAAACTGTTTTCAAAAGTCAGAGTCAGCTTTGAGCTGTTCGAGTGCTAGAAATTTGCTGAGCAGGTTTCCAAAATTTTGGAACGGCCGAAACTCTTTTATTCCACATACACATATTTATATACATTTTTTATTTCGCTATTTTTTCTTCGAAATCAAAAAAAAATTTTGAGCCGTTAGAGCTGCTATCGGAATTCCCGAATGGAAGAATTGCTATTTTCCAAATAATAAAATTAACTCACCACGCTTAATCAGATAACTGCCATGTAAACAAAAATTCATTAACTCGTCAAAGTGTAATAACAGGTTTCGCCGCAAATCTAGTAATCAGCAATTCATGACTACACACTGAGCAAGCGAAGCGAAGCAAAATAGGCTTATGGAGTTGCGCCCACAGCTGTGAATAATTGAAAAGTAAAATTCCGGCAAACCCCTACGAGATAATCAATGATGTACAGGTTTGCACATAAAAGTTAACAAAGCTGTTGCACAAAAAAAAATTAAATATTTTTCCTCAGTAGAAATAAGCAGCTTAAAGATTATTGGTGGAAACTATAAAATGGTTTTTTTTTTAAGTTCCACTCAGCTGTATTGAAATTCATATGAGGCGTTGTGTATGCGTGTAATAAAAAAAAGTCCATCNTTGTTTTCAAAAGTCACAGTCAGTTTTGAGCTGTTCGAGTACTAGAAATTTGCTGAGCAGGTTTCCAAAATTTTGGAACGGCCGAAACTCTTTTTATTCCACATACACATATTTATATACATATTTTATTTCGCTATTTTTTCTTCGAAATCAAAAAAAAAATTTGAGCCGTTAGAGCTGCTGTCGAAATTCCCGAATGGAAGAATTGCTATTTTCCAAATAATAAAATTAACTCACCACGCTTAATCAGATAACTGCCATGTAAACAAAACTTCATTAACTCGTCAAAGTGTAATAACAGGTTTCGCCGCAAATCTAGTAATCAGCAATTCAAGACTACACACTGAGCAAGCGAAGCGAAGCAAAATTGGCTTATGGAGTTGCGCCCACAGCTGTGAATAATTGAAAAGTAAAATTCCGACAAACCCCTACGAGATAATCAATGATGTACAGGTTTGGACCTAAAAGTTAACAAAGCTGTTGCACAAAAAAAAATTAAATATTTTTCCTCAGTAAAAATAAGCAGCTTAAAGATTATTGGTGGAAACTATAAAATCGTTTTTTTTTTAAGTTCCACTCAGCTGAAATTCATATGAGGCGTTGTGTATGCGTGTAATAAAAAAAAGTCCATCACCGAAGTTGGGTTAAACGTAAGCCATAAATTGCACAAAAGCCGGGTTAAAGAGCAACAATAAGTTGTCGTGAATATTTGCATTTTTCAACAAACAAAAATTTATGCATTTTTTAAAACACATTCATATATCTCAATAAGTTCATTAGGTTGTCTCACAACAAAACCATGTAAATCAAAATTTTAAGCTATGTAGAAGATTTATAAATTTCGACAAACTTTAGCAAATACTTTCATCAAAATTTCAAACTTCTAGCAGATTTTTTGGAAATTTTTCGAGTTAGCAGTTTTGTGGGCCATTAAATTTTGAAGCAGGTGGGACTTACCCTTTGTTTTGGGCAGTTTTTTGTTAGCGCATTTTCAAAATTTTGATGAACCTTTTTCGAATTTTGCTAATTTTTGTGAGATAAGAGCTAAAATTTCATAAAAAAATAATAAACATTTAATTAAGGAAAAGTAAATGGCCAAGCAATGCTTAAATGTCTCTTCTTTATTTATATTTTCGCCACTGTAGGTCCATCCCACGTGAATCTTACTATACGCAAAAAAATAGTACCGATTTTTTTTTATGGAGCGTGATGCATGCTAATGTACATATATACATTATTTATGCATATGTATAATTGCACTTGAAATGTAAAAAAATTTTATTATAAACGAGTCAAGTGCATCTGCATCTGTAAGTGAATGCTGAAGCTATAATGATCTATGATGAATAGTCAAGTGCCTTACATTTATTGCACTTTTACAGTGTTTTAATAAATTTCCATGCAATTTAATGTATGCAAAAAATATTCGCCAAACACACGCGTAACGTAATACATATACATAAGTAAATATGTATGTATGCACGAGTGGGTGCGTCAGTGTTGGAAATTTTGCATCACACGACTACGTTTTGTTGTGACACCTGATTGCAGCGCTAAGCAGCAACACGTGTAATAAAAAAATAGAAAAATAAAGCAAAGACAAAAACAAAAAAGCGGCATGTGTGAGCAAGAAAAACGAAAAATTATTTGATAAGTCGCGATGGCTCGTAAATCGTGTGAAAAAGGCAAGCCGTAGGAAAAAAATCTGACTTCACTTTAATATGTGCATACATATGCATACATTTAGCTTAACATTTATATGCTAATCAGTTTGTGCCCACACCCTTCCAACTCAAAGCGACATTTATCGCGCTCGCTTTTCCTACAGCCGCCACTTGCCCGCTAGTCGGCCACATTGCAGTCACTTTGCCCTTCTACCTAGCACTGGCCTTGACTGATAAATCTGATATCAATGTAAGTGTATAAGTACGAAAACCGGTTTTTAGTAATATTTCAGGAATTACTTACGTACGAAATTGCAAAATATCTGACTGCTGTGAATTTGTTATAATTGCTCGCGAAGATGTGCAGCTGCCAAGTTAAACGCAAATAATTTTTCGTAAGTCAGAACGAACCACAAAAAATTTCATTGAAATTTAGTTGATAATTAAAAAAGAGCAACGGTTTCTTTACGAAAACTACAAAAATGCAAAGTATTTAGAAGAGGGAGTTCAAAAGTTTGAACTAAGTATGAAAATATAAACTAAGGGTTATACTTATTTTCAAACTTTTTTCGAGCTTTCGTGCAAGTGGCATCAAGCCAAAGTAGGGCAAACAAATTAGCCGAGTTTATGAGACAAAAACAGCCATGCGGCTAAAATAGTCCTTCCAAATAATATCCAGTGCCATAGCTGAAAACTCCCAGATAGTAGAAAAACAGTCCTTCATTATCCAGGAGAGTGCCCAAAATTGGCTTTTTATTCCAATTTCAGCACCAAAGCAGTGCTGTCATCGGGCATACGCGCCATACTCAGTATGATATGAGAATCTGTTAAAAAACTAAACATAGGAAGACAACTCAACTGGCAGTGGCACCTCCGCCGATATGAGCAGAACCCTTTTTGTTGTATAGGTATGCACACTATCAGAAAGGACCAAAATAGGGGAACAACTTTACAGATAGCGAAAATTTAGACGAACTGGGAAACCCTCTCAGATAAATACTAAACAGAAAGCTATTAACACCTTCAAGTTCTCAGTAAACAAGATAGGGACTCGAGAGGCAGCGCGCTTGCCTGACTATAGTGGAATAGCTAAATAGGCCAACATTAAAAATGCTAAGGATTTTAGCAACTATGTATTAGGTTAGGTTAGATTAGGAAGGCGCTAACGAATGACACATACTTCCACTCGGAGGCAGATTTGCCCATTGTGAATGCCCTCTACGAGTGCCATCCTTTCAACCGAGGTTAATTCATACTGTCAGTATAGAGTCTCTCAAACAATTTACTGTACCGGATGATTCCGTGGAGGTCCAATATTTTCACTCCGCTATCGCCCCCAATCTATTGAAAAAGCGTGATCCCAAATGCTTGAGACACCTTGTCAGCAGAGGTGGGCATTGATATAAAAAAGTGTTGAATCGATTACTCTTCATCCTCATCCCGACAACTTCTGCCGAAGGAGCTTGTTGCTATACGCCATGGATGGAGGATTCCTGCTATAGCACAGTTCCACGTGCCTGACGCCTGTAAGAGCCCTTACTGCAGATTTTTTTTGTGTCAACGATTCCTCAGTATGACCCTTATTGAGTCTCGGCCACGCGAATTTTGAAGTCTTACAGTCGTCCCGATTGACCCATAGGTCCCGGCTTGAACCCTCTTAGCTGAAAATAAATCGGGACCATTAGGGAGTTATTCGCTTCGCTAATTTGCATTTCCGAGCCGTTTCTAGCCATCTCATCGGCTATTTCCTATTGCTATGCCCAGGAAACCAGCATGGAGAGGTTTTAAACTAACTAACTGTAACCAGCGTTGCACGACAATGAGACAAGCCGCCTTCTCTAAGGCACAGATCTCCGCCTGAAAGACGATACAGTTATCAGGCAGGCGTTATGAGGATGCTTGGAGTACTAACCCGAGTCGGTTCGTTTCTCCGTCTTTGAGCCATCGGTGTAGATAGACATACAATCATTTACCGACAAGAGGTCAACTTCCCAATCTTCCCGGGTTGGAAAGTGCAGGGAAATCTTAAAACTAAAATCCTAGAATGACGTGAGATAATCATAATAATAAGTCGGCCTTGATTCCGTTACCCCATGCACTATTAAAATCGGTCAGATGACAGTGGTGTACATACCCGTGAATCATATGTGGTGATAGACCCCAGTTTTGCCCCAAAGCCCTTTTTCTTTGCTTTTTGCTCTACGCTGCGCCTCCACGTTTGGTTAATATGCGGCAGCAGCTACTTGAATGACAGCAAGCAACTTTTGACCACCCTTTCAGCTTAGAT
>NW_016177296.1:0-8604 GCF_001687245.7 Rhagoletis zephyria | reverse complement strand
GTCTATATCTATCTCGATTCGTTTTGCCTGTTACAAACAACCGTTATGTGAACAAAGTTATAATACCCTTGTGCACAAGTGCGCTCGGGTATAAAAAGTGGCAGCATGCATATTTTGTAATTTAGGAAACCTAATGCCGAATTTCCACTAGGCATTGAAATGACAAAAAAATATATGGCATTTACAAAAATGCCATGTGGAACTAAATTTAATTACACTTTTTTCAACATAACGACACGAATATTTTTTAATGCCCAACTTTGTCATTTGTCATTTTTGCCATTTAATGCCTAGTGGAAATCCACCATAACGATTTTTTCATTTTGAATGTTTAAGCTACTTCAAAATGTTAACATAAATAAATAAATGCTTTACACAAATACATAAGTAAATAGCACCCACCAGCAAAAATAACGGAGCAANCAGCAAAGGCCTAACAACCACTGGAATGACCACCACCACCAGCAGCAGTTTTTTTTTGCGGTTAGCAACAAAAATGTTGAAAAGAAATCTGACCATCCTCAACCTTAGATACCCCTGTAATGTAACTTATCTTTTAACACGCTAACACTGCCTGCCAGTCAAGTGAGTGGCGGCATAAATAAACAATAATGACAGCGTGTATACTTCAACATCTTCCCTTAAGCGGCATTAGTTCAGCCCGCCCAAAAGCATTACACGATGGATGAGGGTGCCTACATATCGCTTGCGTGGGACGCCTGTGTTGTCTTTGTTATAGCACATTTATTAAATGCCAAACAGCAAACAGCTGTGCAATGAAGTGATGGAAAACAATGGACAATAACAACTATGCGTGTAATAGACTACAAACCACTGACCAAAAGCTGCAAGCCGCAAGCCGCGCGCGTCATAACAACAAAAAAGAGATGAGCTTGTAGTAGATAAAAGAGGAAATACATACGTATGTACATAAGTGTGCAAAACGCCTAAAAGGAAAACAGCAAAATCCAGCGGATGAGCGTAAAATATGCCAGTGTAATACAACAAAAAAGTAGCCTTGAAATTTTTGCTTTCTAATTTGCAGTAGGGTCCTGCTAACTGTCCTCTCCGTGCATACATATCTATTGCTTACTATTTTGAGGCTACTATCTTTAGCTTGGTAAACAATATTCACTTATTTTTTGTAAGCATAATCTATCAGCGTAATATGAGTGCTATTTAATATTATAAATGTTCCATTTAAAAGATGTCAACTTCAATTACTTGCTGCTAAAACGCCTACGCGCTGCTGGTGATGTGTTTACATTCAGCACTCAAGCTGTTTTTCACTTAAAGCCCCCTAAGTAGTAAACGATAGCTAAATAGTGAGCTTGTCAGTACATCTATGTATGTATGAATTTATATAAAATATAAAATCCTAGACGCACTTATACTTTTTCTATTTGTATATTCATTTCTTTGTAAAAATTATTTATAAACTTACCTCACAGGCGTTGTTGCTCCGGAACCACCGCGTGATGAGCAACTCTGTCCGTTGGTGTGTGTAGGTGAGCCAGTCAAAGAGACATCATTTCCAGCTGAGGTGGCATGTGAAACGAGCCAGGCATCAACCACTTGTCGTGTGGCCTTTCTGCAAAGAGAATAAAACGAGAAAAATGAATGGATAAGATATCAGTAAATTTGGTTTTGCAAAACAAAAACAATTTAAAAATAAGTAGTGTACACTTAGGAATACATTGTAGTACGTTTTAGCACTACGGTGCAAATGCATTTTCTAAATGCAAATTAGGGTACACGGAAAAAATGCCAGGGTTTTAAAATATTTGATTTTTAGCAATAAATTTCAATAATATTTAAAAATTTATCAGATTTATATCAAGGATGATAGAAATGATTAAGACACAAAAGTTAAGGCAAAGTTGAAGATAAAGGCGAAAATTAAAACAATGAGAAATACATAAGAATTAAGGTAACTAAAAGGGTGGCAAAATTTATTAAAATTTTTTGATAGGAATCGAATTAAATTCAGTCACAAAAAAATTAGTTATTGAAAGTTATCAAGTTGCCGAAATTTATCGAATCATAAGCTTCGATGATGGCTATCGAAATTTATCGAGTTATTCATGTTTATTTGGTTATTTACGTTTCTATAATCGTTCAAATTAAGAAATGTTTATTGAGTTTTCGAAACTTCAACTTCATTTTTCCTCCTAAACTACGTATCTGTATATAATTTTTCTAGATCAGGTTATTTTCCCAAGATATTTTCATTTTAAGTTTGCATTTGGAATAAAAAAAATTCAACCTTTAACATGGACGTATGAGCAACACTATTTCCTGCACCTATTTCATGCAAAAAAAAAAAATTATTACACATCTTCATTTGACCATTCACAACTTGTGACTTTTGCAAAAGAACAGGCTTTTTGTCATAAAAACGAAAATATCCTGGGATCAGAAAACACGGTATGCATATCCATATATTTTTAACGATATTTTCATCGATTTGCTAATCGATTTCGCTACCAATATTACTATCGATTTTGCTACCCAAATTTTTATCGATTTTTTTATCGATATATTATCGATTTTGTTATCAATCTTGTTATCGATTATTTATCGATTTTGTTGTCAATATCTTTATCGCTTTTGTTGTCAATATTTTTATTTTGTTATTGTTATTTTTATCCGTTATGTTATCGATTTTTAATCGATTTTGTTAAAGATATTTTTATCGATTTTCTAATCGAATTTGCTACCAATATTATTAGCGATTTTGCTACCGAGGTTTTTATCGAATTCGTCATCGATATTTTTATCGGCTTTGTTATCGATATTTTGTTGGATGTTTCTATCGATTTTGTTATCGATAGAGTATAAGATAAAAATTAAGATAAAGAAAACAGAATAACATAAATGTAACTGGAACGAACAGGGGTAGAGGTAGGTATCTAGATAGAAAAATATAACCTTAAGCAAAAGCATGTATGTATGTATGTACATGTGAATGTACATATATTGGTTATGAGAAAAAAATAGATATGTAACGTAAGTTTCACTTCTCCAGTGTGGCCCAGGCGCACTTACATTTTTTTATTTATTTTTTTTATTTTAAAGGCCATCCCAGTACATACATATGTCAAGTTCTGCGAATAGGGTATGCACAAAGCTAATGCTAATCCCTAAACTTGCCAAAGGACGCCGAAGAGGGGGAAGGGCATTGAGTGAGGCACTAACATACCTTCGTTAATATTTAAAACCAAAAAATCATATTTTTTTTTTGTATGCATCAGCTGCATAGCTGCATTCACCGACCACAGAATATAAATAATAAATATACAAACTGTAAATCAAAGCATGGCAACGACATGACAAAGGTCAATAAATCACCCAACAGTATCAAAACTCGAGATACTGTACACGAGGTGTGCGCACATTTTGCAAGGGTCATACATTTATGCATATATGTACATATGTATATATATTTCAACTCAAACGTGCATCCATAAAACGCCACTAAACGACAATAACAATAATTTGCACTAAGAGGGCAAATAAATGCATAAAAAATTATATGACCTGCCAACAACGGCAGTCATATAGCAAAAAATTGACTGCAGTGACCTAAATTTCAAATTTTTATCGAAACTCATAAAATGGTACACTTGTCTGCTTATTTTCTTTTATTGGCGTTTTAAATTTTTTTTTTCCTTTTTTGGTGCTTAGATTTTTACTGCAATTCTTACAAACAAATATTTGCACAGGCTGTGTAGCGAGTTGGCTAGCGTAGTATTAGTAGCTTTTGTTTTTATTGTTGTGTATTGTGTTTGTTTTTGTCATTGTTTTTTTAACTACTTATGTATAAAGAAAGCAACTAGCTTTTCACTTTGACAGCACTTAAGACAAATAGGCTGCATTGTTGGCCTATTGTTCATTTTGGTTACTCATACGCCCCACCCAGCTTACATATTGAGTACGCTGTGATGCTTTTGTTTTAGATTAAAGTGGCGTACTTGTGTGTTTGCTAGTTGCTGTACAAGCTGCCTGCCAAGTGCACGTATAAAGCGAAATTTAGTTGTGACATAACGTTGGTTTAGCTTGTCATGAAAGGAGCTATAAGGTAGGGACAACTTTTTTGGCTTGGTATCCTGTCATTCTGTAGGAAAATTCTGTAAGCTTTCAAATTATGACTTTTCTCTAAAAATTTAGCAAGGGTTGGACTGAAAAAATACGATATAAGTAACAACTGCTAAGTACTTAAATGAAAATAACTCCACTGGTATACGAAAATTTTCTTTATTTCACACAAAAACCTCACTAAACAATCGACAGTTTTTGACTTATGCCAATATTCACCGTAAATGTGAGATATGTGCCACTGTTCAGTAGTAAGTGTTGCCTACTTCGGTTTTGTGACAAATGGCAAAACTGCCCCCTATCGGAGAAACTACTGTTTCGGTTTTAAGGTGGACGTATGTCAACGAGAAAGCAGCGGCGGGAGCTGTCATGGCAACCTTTCAATAGCTTGCTATTTAGCTTTGGGAAAAGTATGTTTAACAGCACTTTTGCCATGGCAGTTTTTTCTATTCAAACTTGTATGTTAGCGCTTTATTTGACCATCTAACGATGCTGCAATCAAACTTTGAGACCAAGTCGACCTCTGAGCTCTCACAGGGTACTTGCCAGGACACAGTTCCCTTCGCTATTCCTTCAGTGAAATGAATATTCCAGAAATAATCGTCTGCCGCTTATGGGAGCTGGACTAAAAACGCCACATATGTCATATATTAGTAAGGCTCAAGAAACAATGCCTTACTAGTAGAATTAAAAATCTACATACTTATGCCTCCATACTAACACTTGGTGATCCAAAGGACTAATATATATATCATTATCGATCGAAAAAAAGAGCCTAGCCTAAACTGTTGCATATGTATGTGCGTACTTTGGGATGGTACAAAAAATTAAGGTTCGAATTTTAATGCTCGGATCGTTCTATGGCGATAAAATATACCCCTATTTTTTATTTTAAAATCAAAAACTATTTAGATGTCGCTCAAAGCGCTCAAAGTGTTCAATTTTTCATAGGAATGGTATAGAATTCTCGACAGTCCGTTCTTTTCGATCGGAAAACCCTGGTTCTCTTCAGGAGACTTCCAATAATAATATTCAATTGTTTGTTAAACCATTGCATTTTTTGGGGTTTTTGGCAGACCTATAAACTATAGTTACTATGAAAAAATTGTGAAATATATACATAATTGGGTATTATTTGGGCAATCTCTTGCAAAGGAGCAGAGTTTTCCGATCGAAAAATATTGATTTTTGAGAATTCTATACTATCTAAAATACATTAAAAACTTTGAGCGCCTTGAGCGACCTCTAGGTTAGGTTAGGCTAGGTTAGGTTAGACCGAAATGGCTGCCAGTGACCTTACTAGCACACATAGGCCCTTAGGTTGTGGGCCCGTTGTTATACCACGCGAATCGTTAGAACCCTCCTACTCAAACCATTGTGTGGATTTCGCGCAACCCAGAAGTTGCCGTACGCCTACTTCGGCTATGTCGGTTAGGTTTTCAAAAAATCCTGAACCCATAAACTTTCGCCTTCTTCTGCAAAGTGTGGGGCATTCGCATAACAGGTGCCGCAAGGTTTTTGGTTCTTCTTCGTTTCTGCAGTCGTTATGGGGGACCTCGAACCTCACCGCGTGCCTTCCGATAGAAACATGGTCTGTTAGCCGCTTAGCATGAGAACATCCTTCGACCGCTTTTTGTCACATTTTGGCCTTGTATGCCTCGTATTGTTGCAAGTGGTGAGACTACCTCACCCGTTTAAGAGACAGATCCCTTAGAAAGTGATTGCACGTGTCGAGCGGCATGCCTCATCCCTTCCAGGCCTTCGAAAGTGAAGCGGATGTGCCCTCTCTTGCTGAGCCATCTCGTTTAGAGATCTGCGACAGTCCGCTACGGTTCTGAGCTGCATGTGACCGAGTCGAGAGCTTTGAGTGCGGCCTGACTGTTTGAGTAGATGACGAGATCGTTACATATGACTTCTCTTGAACGTAGGTGTTCAACCACCTCCCATATAGCAGCGACCTCGGCTTGAAAGACGCTGCAGTGGATACGTAAGCGAAATGATATTTCCAACCCCAGCCGCGCTGAGAAAAGACTAACATTAGCAAAATTCAGAANTGATATTTCCAACCCCAGCCGCGCTGAGAAAAGACTAACATTAGCAAAATTCAGACGAGCGCCTAATTCTTGTTACTCCAAAAACAAAAAAAAATCACAGCTGTTGCCCGATGCTATGAATGTCGATTGCAGATTTATGCAAATTAAAGGAACAAACACACAAATATTAACTATAGAAACATGTATGTAAATACATATATGTATGTTTGTATGCGTAATTTATCGTTTTCGCTATCACATGGAAATATTCATGGAGGGAAGAACTTAAACATCGCAGGCATATGGGAACTATTTACATATACAAATAGCCCAATTTAGTATGCCGCTGCGCCATCATTTAAAGCCCAAATTTATGTGCTAAGGGCCAATTTCGTACACACATGTTGGTGTGAAGCCAACAGGCGGTCAACAGCTTGTGAATAGAATATTGAAATCGATGCTGAAAAAGTTGCAAATAACGGTAGCCAATAAATTTTGTTGCCACACAAATGGCCGAAGCCATATGCAAAAGTACCAATTTTTTCCAATTCTCACCTTCACTCTACCATTTTTCCCAAGGCTGACGTTCATAAATTTTCCTTCTATAAATTTCTTCTTTCTTTTAATGGCCAATTTATTAAGTCAGCTGGCTTGCATTGACTTCCGCTTGAAAGTGTCTAAATTTCGACATAAGTACTTTATTTCAAATTTCGTCCTTTTACTTTATCATTTTCTTTGCGCCCACTCGGCTTTTTCTTCACATCCCAATTCAATTTGTAATATCACTTTGGCCATTTCGAAAGGCACGTGCCTAACCAATAACTGAATTTTTGCATTTCGAAGAATTTTGGTTGAGCTTCCAAGAATTTCCAACACTTTAGTGTCCATTTAAATTTTTTTTTTTTTTTTGTTATTGTCACACTTAAATTTGTCGTTTTCTTCCGCATCTTCTTTAGCTTACATTTATTGCTTTGGCGCGTGTTCGCCTCGCAGTATCATTTAAATTCATTTCGCTTTCATACATAAATAAGTATTATTACAGCTGCTCGTGTTGCTGCTAATAAATTGATTGACATTGTAATATCCTTTAATATCGTGGTGTTGATAGTCGCAAATTATGGAAATTTTACTCTATGAGCTTTTATGCAAATGTCTTCAATTTTTCTCGCACTGGTAGGGATTTACATATAACAAAGCCCTTTATTGCGTTAATGTATAATGAAGTATGTTTATGTGTAATGCATAGCTGATATACAAAACTTCAACACAGTTGTATGTACATATACAACTATATATATGTATATATAGTTTACAAGAAGAGCGTTCATGCTTAGCAGACACAGACATTAATGTTACATAATTATGAAAATGCTTACATAATTATAAAAATTGTTGGAAAAAGATATATATTTATTATCTTATCTAAATCAATCCGCTTCTCTGTGTAACCAAGGCACTTTTGAAACCACTGCACTGATTAGAAAAATGTTTCAGTTATAAAACTTATTATCCTTAGATGCATCATTGCCTGCAGAGGGGCGATCGCTATCAGAAAAAAAACTTAATTTTCTTTTGTTTTTGATGTTTTTTGGATACCTGCAGTGACTCAAAAAAATGACCACGTGTTGATTTTCTTCAAATATTCGTAATGTTTTTCGAGATAAATTTTTTTTTGTTATTTTTGTATAAAACTATCCTCTAAGCTTTAACCAAAACCGTATAAATTACAGTTTTAAACTTTATACAAAATTTAGGAAAAGTTTTTAATCTGAATTTTTAGAAAATTTTTGGGTATGAAGCTTTAAGACCCATATAATTTTAGTCTAATGAAGTTCAGTTTCTAACGGCTAAAAAACTGCATTGCTTTTTGAGATTTTTTTTTTTACGGATTTTTGCACTTGTTTCACATAAGTATGAATTTCTTATGAAATAAAACGCGGGAGACCGTTAGCAACAAAATTTCAAAATATCAACGCAATTGCGCTTGTTATGTTCAAAAAACCCGAAAAAGTAGCCTCCAAAAAAAAATCTCAAAATCTAACGCGATTTTTTAGCCGTTTGAAACTTACACCTCATTGGACTAATATTGTATGGGCTATTATTTTTTTCCTAGTAAAACCACTCCTCTGCAAAATTCTTATATGTCATTGATTTTTACCGTGTGCTAACTTTTTTGATTTCTTTTGTTAGAAAGAGGCAGGCATGTCCGAAAGTTCTGGATATGTAACTCCACCTAATACAGAAATACTGCAGCAAGAAAAAAGAAAAAAGTTAAGTTTTTTCGAATTTGAGGTGGCCTGGCAGGCAAAGGGAGGAATCTATCCTTAAAAATAATCGGTTCAACAGTTTTTCCAGGAAAAATTTATATGCAAAAGGACACCGGTGTCCCTTTGGCCGTCAAAGGGTTAAGGCAATTAGCAGGATTTCATAGAGCAAGGTCAAAATAAAAGCACTCAGTAACAGAAGCTCTCCT
>NW_016177295.1:4893-8604 GCF_001687245.7 Rhagoletis zephyria | reverse complement strand
TTTAGACTTACAAGAAATGCGTGCTAGTATGATACCATGTGGAGTGAGGCGGAATTCGGTGTAGACAGAGGTTTAGACTTTAATAATGTCTTTTAAATGCCTCAAGAAGCTGAAGAAATACTACAATGTCGTGCTCGATGAGACAGAATTGGAGTTGTAGAACTTCTGCTTATATACCAGTATGCAGCTCTCAAGAAAAGCAAAAACTCCATATAAAATGACGTACAAGAAATGGCTAAGAAATTTTCTTGTGTAAAATTTTCTTGAGGCAATACGCAGTTCTTAAGAAATTTGTGAAAAAAGAGCACAAGGCAACCCATTCTTGCAACAGAGATATATGCCCGTTCCATTATTTCTTGAGGAAAGAACGAGGCAACAGGCTGATGAAGTATCAGTTGTCAAAATTCCTTGGACACACACACAAAATAATGGCAATTTTTTTCTTGACCGTTTTCTTGAGAGCTGCATACTAGCCTTTAGGCTACAAAGCGGACGCGGGTTTGGGATTTGGATCCACTTTTGATCATCGAATTCACCGGCAGAAACTGGGTGAATATTTCGCACAGCATTGATAAAAGGTTTCGAGGGCTGCAGGTGAAACTGACGTTGCTCTCAATCTCAGAAGGTCTACATACATAGCTAGGTTTTTCAATAGATACTGTTTTTTGTACGCATTGCCTTTGTGTTATATAATAATAATAGATTGGCGCTTACACATATGTTAGTGTTTGGCCGAGCTTTGCCTTTGTGTTATTGTCGTCAAAAAAAAAGTGTGCTGCGCTAATAAGGAACCCAGAATCTAGCTGGGGGCAGTGAAAGAGACTTAGATCTGTCAAATCGCCGCAATAGGTACCGGCACAATATGCCTTCTTTAACCGCCAAAGCACCACCTGTAGAGAGAGGTTCAAGTGAAGGAGTATAACATCTTGCGCCTTGGTATTCCTCAGGGACCATCCTAGGGAGTGCCTCGTAGTAAAACCGCCTATCCATTGGCTTCGACTGACAAACAGCAGGCTTTTAATGTCAGTCTTAGGGATCGGTCAACACTTACGTCAGGTGGCAAAGGAAAATCGTTATTACAAATAAATTGTGAATACTTCGATAAAATCATCGACCTCTACAGGTTTGGATTAATGCCATTACAGCAACTATAACCCAAAGTTTCAGTTTTTTCTCCGATCTGTTTGTTCATTTAGTTGAGGTTCATACAATTTAACCGAAACTCTTCAGATTGGAACTAACTCCATATTTTATCTGTGTACCTACCAACACTATTGATCAATACATGTATCTTACATACATAATTTTAAATAAAAATAAGAACAGGGCGTAATTTTCCCACAGATTTAAATGCTAACACAGATGAGGAATCATAACCTTTTATTTCTTTAATATTTAATTTTTTTTAACATATGTATACTTAACAACTGTTGGATGACTGGATTTCGATTGTACAATGACTCATTCGCATATCTGTATATTTATATTATACGCATGCAGAGCACTTCAAAGCACAAAAGCCGAGTTCAATAAACGTAACACGGGCTACAGAGTCACAAAAACAAAAAGAAAACGAAAACGAATCAGCAACTTCAAGCCAAGCACAGCACGAACTCGACAGAGAAGTTGAATTAGAATTGGGATCAAATACCACTGTCCCTACAAATAAAAGTCCAGCTTTACCTGCTGGTCTGGATGTGCTAAACTCATGTTTGAACGAATTGAAGTTGGTTACACAACGCTACTCTAAGAAGCAAATTAAGTGGATTAATAATCGGTTTTTGGGCAGTGAGGATCGTCAAGTACCAGATTTGTATGAGCTCGATACGAGTGATGTAAAGCTCTGGCAAGCGGAAGTGTATGCGCGTGCTGTGGCGGTGATCGAAAGCTATCGAAGTGGGGTGGTGTGTGAGATACAACCAATGACGCGACGACAGCATCCGGGTGCGGGACTCAATGAGGAGGTAAGTTAAGGTGGTGGTAAAAAATAAACAATTCATGGTGATACCACTTTTACCGCTTGACTTCACTTTAGTGCTTATTGGTTTATTTTAATTTCAAATAAACACTTCCTAATGTTGAATATTGAACTTATGTACATAATTTCAGATCAGCAACTATTGTAAATCCTGCCAGCGACACTTCATAGGCGAATTCCAATGGCAGCTGCATTTAAAATCCAATAAGCATAAGAAGCGAAGGGAGGCGATCAGAAAGAAAGAAAAGGCGAAGGACTTGGGTACCATCACTGGAGATGTGAAGTCCTAAACATGTTTTTATTACACATGAATCAAACTTTAATTAAAACTAATGTCTGAAAACGAAATAAAGAAGTTACAAAAATATCTAATGAAGATGCTTAAAATGAATCTTTTATTTAATAAAAAAGTTTTTTAGTAGATTAATCCTGCCTAGAATTGGATAATCTTTCAACCATTTACATAAGCTCAAATAACTTTAGGCACAGGGGTCTAGTCTGGATAGGTTGGAGTTTAACCTCCTATAGTATCTTGACCGTAGTTGTGCCAAAATAACGTGAATCTCTATTCGGCAACTGAAGCTCTTCCTCTACAATTGCTGGAGATGGAACTAGGGTGATAGGAATTTTTTTAATGTACTACTGCAAATCAGTATATCTCGGGTTCTGCGTATCGCGGAGAATTCATCTTAACGTCGTTTTAAAGCTAAAGAAACGGGCTTATACAAGGTAATCAAGATTTTCCCAAAGCTAACTTGGCTATTAACAATTAATCTTTTAGAAGATCATTTGCATAGTGGAGACCAGTAAATTAGGGTTTAAAATTACACCATCGTATTCCTTGCTTAATTCTCTATAAAATACATTTTTTAAAAAATTGGGAGTTTTTCAAGAACTATTAAACTATTTTTTTTTTATGACGAGAGGTTTTTTTTTTGTGAGAATCAACATATTTTTGTAATTTATTTTCGAAAACTGATGTTGAGATATATTGAATAAGGTGTTAAACATCGGGTTTTTGCAAAAATTAAAATTTTATTGCGGTCTCCGATAGAATACCTATCCATATATAATATTTGTACGGCAAGATTTTTCTTTAAGGCGACAAACCCCTACAAATGGGCGTGGCAATTGCAGTACTAAAGTTAGCAAAACTCAGATTTTATTGCGGATTTCGGCAGAATATCGCTTCATTACCAATATTTGTTCCACAACTTTTCTCTACGATGCGCAGAACCTGAGATATGACGATTTGAAGTAGTATATGATTAGTCAGAATCACGAAAAACTGCAAACTTTGACAGATCATATCTCAGAAGAAAAAAAATATAAAAATTTGTCGAAAACGTGTTAGCTTATTTCATGTATAGAACCCATAAAGCGAACCCATTGAAGCGAATCGGAGACATGACATAATTTTTTTTTACGAAATCCGTCCGACTTAAAAAAGAATGGCTCATATACGAAAACAAAAATTTCCCTCTCCATTTCTTCTTCTTCTTCTTTTTTGGCGCTGTAACCGCCTAAGCGATTTTGGCCGAGTTCAGCAAAGCACGCCAGTCGTTTCTCCTCTGTGCCAACTGACGCCAATTGGAAACGCCAAGTGAAGCCAAGTCCTTCTCCACCTGATCTTTCCATCGCAGTGGGGGCCTCCCTCTTCCTCTGCTACCACCAGCGGGTTCCGAGTTGAATACTTTCAGAGCTGGAGCGTCGGTGTCCATTCGAACGACATG
>NW_016177295.1:0-3131 GCF_001687245.7 Rhagoletis zephyria | reverse complement strand
TACATAATAAAGATGTATGTAATTACCAAAATGCAAACATACAGGCTATTAAAATAGTAATCGAACACACAGCATGAATACTTAACTTCCGAATTAATGGCATAAGTTGAACAATTTAATTAATTAGGTTGGTCTAGGTAGGGTATATATGTATATTCATACTATTACTATTTTTGGCCAAAATGTAACAAATACGAATTGCGATTTAACATTCAAAGTTTAACGTATTGTATGTACGAATGAAGTCTATTTATTGTCATAAGTTCATTCACCGATTCATTGCGAATAGTTTGGTTTTCTAACATGTACTACTCTGATGTGCGATCACAAGAATTAGATATTTACTCGTATATGTACTATATGTAGTTATGTAGACATATCTGCTTATCTGGAAAGTATATGACTTAAAGTTCTATTAAATTTTTTTTTTTCAAGTTTCGTACTTAAAAAAAAATACTCGAAAAAATTACAAGACAGAGCTTATCCCCTAGCTTTTTCTGTTTTTTCCTATGCAGTGGACACTATGGTGTTTGATAATTTTGTGATAATTTCGGACTTTTCTGTTTGGCTATCTGATTTTTTTTTTTTGGTTTTCCTTTACAAAAACAAAGGTTTGCATCTATTCAAGTTTAAATTTGTGGAGTGATCTTCAATTTTATGCCGGCTCCGGCGGGAAAATATTTCAATGGCTGCCAAACGAGAAAGGCTAAGGACCATGCCGGTCGCGTTAAGCTCCGTGCTTCGTGAGAATGTCAGTCCTTTCGCTGCCATCAAATCCCTCATGACCTGCAAGCCATCACAATCTAACTCTGTTACGGTTTCCTACTTCCTCCCATAGACTTTTACAACTTTCTACCATCATATAATTCTATATGTAGCGTAACTCCTCTGACAATTTGTCAAGATTGACTATTTATCAAAAGAACTGCGACTAAAACTATGCTGCAAAAATATGAAATATATTTTTTTTTTTTTGCTGGCGGATTTTTTAACATTGCAAATATTAAAAACGATCCATCCATTTTTGACCGCCACTGTATGCACATATGTATGTGAGTATGAATATGCCATATATTTATCCACGTAAATGTTTAAATCCTTTACTAAGTACTACTTACAATACACATCTAAAAATATGAAAAGTTCGAAGAACAGCCAGGAATTCCAAAATGAAAATAAAAAATTATCAAAAATTGTCAAATTTCAAAATTTGATTGATATTTATTTACTTAGTTATGCAGCAGCAAAAGCGATGATATGCATTTATAACGACCTATAATTATGTGTAAATTACGTACATACATATTTATGCCGAGTCAATTTTTAAATATGGAAATATGCCTCTATATGTATGTATGCACTTACTGAAGCAGGTAGAATGAAATAGGATATGTCATTTCCAGTGGTATCATATTTATTATTGAAATATGCTCACATGTCTGTTGTGATAATTTAAGCGTTCCGGTATTTTTTTTTCATGAAAGACAATAAGACAAATAAAGAAAACAAATTTGGTCTGCAAATGCAACATTCATATTTATATGTATTTCCATATGCATGTATGTACGTATATGTATTTATGTACATATGTATTTATGCAATGCATACATACTGCAGAGTTGAAGGTTTTCGAAAATATTTTGACCACGGTTTGTTTGCCTATTATGTAAATTTGTTATTTAATACTTAACTGGTATCGTGGCGACCGAGCGACCCCCATAGAATGTTTGTTTCTTACGCATGTCAAGTTTGCGATGCCAGTTAAGGGTTAAATCAAAATATCATGAAACCTATATTGGGCTGGTTCAATTAAAACATTAACAATATTCTAATATTTGATATGGAATATTTCATGTCAAATAGTTAAGTGACCGATAGTAAAATTTAGATAATTTTTTTTTTCGCAGAAAATTTTAACCCTTTAACTCCATCCATAGTGGGTATTTTTGGCCTTATTTTGAAGAAAAGTTAGAGATGGAGCGTTAAAATGTTCTACAAAAATTGTTAGCAAGAAATTTTACAAAGGGGCCCCGAAGTTTCCAACTGTACGACTGAATCTCAGTGCGTTAGTTATCTTCATATAAATATCGGGAATGGTGGTGTAAATTAAAAAGTAATTTATAAATCGAATTTATCGAAGGTGTTTCTGTACTAATTGTTAACCATGTGATTTTACATATGTGCGCTTTATAATTTTGAGCGAGCGTTTGATAAATGAGTACTTTCATGAAATCATGCTCAAGTATGTTCCTTTAATAAATTCTGAAATTCCAATAAACAAATAATAAGTAAGAAATAGTTTAATTGCTTTAAAAGTAGTGATGTTGTAAAATTTCTTAGCATCATCACCCAATTTGCCAAATAACTTCGTATCGACTCGTCGACGAACTCGCCGTCGCATAAAAAGCCGGCGGGCCGCAAAAACAACTCGTATGCATTACTAAACTACACCTCGTTTCAAAATAAAAACCCACCACATATTGATTATTTTTAACAATAAATTGTTTTCGTATTTATTTTTTTTTTTTTTTTTTTATAAAAATTTAGTTCATTCTTAAACAAAAATTATATAAATCTAATTTGAAATTGAGTGCAATATTTAAAAAAATCAGCAAGCTTTACTAAAACCATCGGTAAAAACATCGATATTTTAATTCGATACATCAAACTACCATCGATGTATATTTAATATTTTTATTGAGCTTTGTACCACGATTGTTTATTAGGAAAAGTTGAAAAAGCAACAAAGTAATTTTTCGAAACATCGATTCTTCGAACATCGATTGTGACTTACAACCCTAATCTAAAAATCCCTAAGTAGCGCCATAAACGATGTTATAAAGAAATTGTGGCACAAATCAGTCCAGTAGATCTTAAAATTTTGTATACACCAGTTTGGAAAAAGTCGTTTCGAGAAAAACGCAAAACAAAAAAGTACCTTTCGGCGCTTTTCTACCACTTCCAATTCTAACTTACGTAACTTCGGAAGTAGACACTTTGAAATTTGGGATAGGGAAGCGCTTAAAATATTCGAAAGAGAATGTATTTTTTCAGGGTCGTGCACTCCTAACTTAGGACAGTGCTAAGACAGTAGTTAAATTTGAAGTAAGTGTATACATAAAATAAATGTC
>NW_016177294.1:7317-8605 GCF_001687245.7 Rhagoletis zephyria | reverse complement strand
CTAATGCATGAAAATCCTAACCTCAAAAAAATCACCCGTTATGTATGTTGGCCTAAATGCGTGAATATGACGTCGGCATCACACTAAAAAACAAAATTTTTAATTTAAATTAAAAAAATGCACACCCAAAAAAAACTTCTCTTAATTGAAGAAAAACAGCAATCAAAATGTAGAAAAATGGGAACGAAACAGCACTAAACGAGTTTTATCCTCTTTTCATGCCCAACATTTCTTCAAAATGATAGATTACATCCACGGTTCCATATTTTCGTGTACGTTTTTACACATTCCAAAGCAAAATTACGCGTTCGGAAGAATTTTTTACTCATTCGGAAGAATTTTCTACCTTAAAGTAAAGAAAGTTTTTCTTTGATCCAGAGATGGATTTTTGGTTCAGTGCAGGTATTACCAACAATAGATCGATAGTCCTACTAAAATATCGATATTTTTGATAGTATAAGAAAGAACTATCAATGAGTATTGATAGTCTAAAAAAATTTAAACTATCGATACTATCGATAGCTCCATCGATAGTTTGACAACTCGATTGCCAGCAATAGGTGAAGTAGACGAGCAATCGACAATTAGAGCAGAGCTAACAATGCAGCTATATATACGCAGCCACAACATTTAACCTTCGTGTGCTCGGTAGTCTACATTTGTAGAATTTTCGACAAAATTTTTAACCGACTTCCAAAAAAGGAGGAGGTTATCAGTTCGTCGGAATATTTTTTATTTTTTATTTTATTTTATTTTTTTTATATATGTTACCGCATAACTTTGCACCACGTCAACCGATTTCGGTAATTCTAAGTAAATAAGGCCAAAAAATAACAATAACAAATAACTTAAGGACGGGCACACCTAAAAGTTAAACATTCTATAAATAGAATAATTAGCAAAAACCAACAATACCAACAACCACATGATCAAGGTAATTGCAGCGGAATAGCTGCGCTTGATTATGTTGGCATAACAAAAAAATTAAAATAGTGGAAAAAAGCAAACGATAATTTACAAGGCGTACTTAGCACGGTGCATAGGCAACTGGCTGAGTCAGTGGGATCGTCGGTTCGAAGCCTACTGAAAGAAGTCTGATGAGGAAATGTGGTGATTTCCGAAATAGCTATCACTTCTACCATTTTTTCAAATTATTGTTGCTTTTCCACAATAAATTTTCATTAAAAAACGGCCTCGAGCTCAATAAAAATTGTTGAATATAATTGTTATAAGGCCAAAAAATAGCAAAAACAAATAACTTAAGGACGAGCACACCTAAAAGTTAAAC
>NW_016177294.1:0-594 GCF_001687245.7 Rhagoletis zephyria | reverse complement strand
ATTTTGAATTTTTTATTAGTTACGACTTTTTGTATTTCAGCGACGATGTTTGTTACGTCTTTTTGCATTTCAGGTGACGATATGTAACATCAAGAGCAAATCACGACAATTTGGTTTAAAATTACAGTGCACACTTTCTTCTCCGAAAAAAATCATTATAAAGAAAGAAATGCAGGTATTTTAAGAAGAGAAAACAAAAGATATATATTATTAAAAGGACTATGTTCTCTTTGACATACGCCAAAGGTCAAGTAGAAGTGGGAACTTGTGTAACTGCTCGATTATATAGCTTAACAAATAATAATAATAATAAGACATTTTTATCAAAGTTGATAAATACGACATTTGACCAGTTTTGTTACACAAATACTCCAACGACCACAGGCAAAAACTATTGGCTACAATTTGTCATCTTGTTTGCCAGATAAACACGTTATCGGGCCACTTGCACAACATTCGTATTCGCAAAAGCACCCCATTGGTTATTGGGAATGCGAAAGCGAATGCGAATGATAAGATTAATGCGGAAGCTCTGCGGCTGCGAATGCGAATGCGAATATTCGCAACCACCCTGATATATATATATATATATAT
>NW_016177293.1:0-8605 GCF_001687245.7 Rhagoletis zephyria | reverse complement strand
TTTCTGGTGACAAAATCAAAGCTTTTTGAAAGTATTTAATTGACTAGGTCATCGTGTCAAAAGTTCTTCGATTAGGGTTATTGAACATTTTTGACATCATATTAGTNTTATTTCATGGGAAAGCTAAAAGATTTAAATATTCAGTTTCCGCTGCTTTTCTTTCCTTCAAAGTCAAATAGTGAATTGGCAGGTCCCTGAAACTCGCTCTCTTGTGATTCACACACCTTTCTGGTGACAAAATCAAAGCTTTTTGAAAGTATTTAATTGACTAGGTCATCGTGTCAAAAGTTCTTCGATTAGGGTTATTGAACATTTTTGACATCATATTAGTTTCTTAAGTTAAGTTTATCACGCAGTTCATTAGCCTCTTCTGTAAAATTATCGTGGAAAACTAAGTTTTGTATACTTATATAATTGGAAAGAAATTATTTGAAGGGAAAAAATCGCCAATGGCGATTTCATAAATTTTTACGCGCAAATATCCAAAAAAAATCGCCAAATTGGACACTCTGCTCACCATCCATAATTTGTTCTACTTATATGCATTCATATTTACTGAAATGCCTCGGAACGTCATATCCACCCTTAAACAAGAGGCATCTATTAGGGATGTTGCGAATGTGGAATTTTAGACATCCGCGGATGCGAATGCGGATGCGAATGTTTAAAAGCTAACATCCGCGGATGCGGATGCGAATGCGGATGTCATGTATTTTTAAGAAATAATTTATTAAATTAGGTGATTTAGGTAAATAAAAAAATGGAAAGGTTAATAATTTTTAATAATCTGCCTTATCCTGAGTTTTGCGTGAAAAAAATTCTCCCGAAAATTTGTATTCCGCCCATAGTAAATATGTACATGAAAACCAAAAGTGAAAAGTGAACCGGTTCGGAGAAAGTTAAACTCATGATAAGACTGAATGTTTTTTTAGTACTTGAATTTAAAAATTAGAACATTGTACTTAACAAAAACTTTTTGAAGGATCGTAAATCAAACCTGCGCCACTATATTACTACTCGCTCGAGGCGACAAACTTGAAAAACTTGAAACTTGGCAAAATTGTAAATTCTTTTCGATTGACACTGCACCAGTTGAGAGACTTTCAGTTATGTTTATTTATTTTTATTGCGGTGCAATAATTACTTTATGAGAATTTCATCGGGGCTGCAAATGTCGGATGTATCCTCCTGACTTTCATCTTCACAATCTAGCATCATGGCACCAGCGTTGTTTAAACACCGCTTTTTTCGAAAGAATTCTTCATTCTCCTTCTTTTGGTTGTTTCGGAATTTATCACGTCATCAGCGTTCTTCGATTTTAGTTTTTGTAACTCATTTTTAATGCTTTCTTCTGTGACTGTGCACTTGCACATATTCCAGGGACCGAAAATAACAGTTATTTTTTCCGAGTTAAATTTGGCCTAATATTTTTTATTCCGAAATAAACGCCCTATCCGGATAATAAAGAAACCGCTTATCCAAATTAAACAAATTTGGTATCATATGAAAGAGGACTGAAATAGCTTTTAAACAGAAATAACGAATGAAGGTTACCACCTCTATTTATATTTTTTTATAACTTAATACTAAAGAAACTCATGTTTCTTCGATGGTAATTAATTAACATTTTTTATTGAAATATTTTTCAATGTGTGGCTTTCCTCTTTTAGACATTTCAGTTTTCNATTTCATAAATTTTTACGCGCAAATATCCAAAAAAAATCGCCAAATTGGACACTCTGNATGAAAGAGGACTGAAATAGCTTTTAAACAGAAATAACGAATGAAGGTTACCACCTCTATTTATATTTTTTTATAACTTAATACTAAAGAAACTCATGTTTCTTCGATGGTAATTAATTAACATTTTTTATTGAAATATTTTTCAATGTGTGGCTTTCCTCTTTTAGACATTTCAGTTTTCAAGCTATTTAAGTCCTCTTTCATTGGATACCAAACTTGTTTAATTTGGATAAGCGGTTTGTTTATTATCCGGAAAAAACTTTTATTTCGGAATGAAAAATATTTGGCCAAGTTTTACTCGTAAAAAAAATAACTGGAATTCTCAGTCCCTTCATANACCATCCATAATTTGTTCTACTTATATGCATTCATATTTACTGAAATGCCTCGGAACGTCATATCCACCCTTAAACAAGAGGCATCTATTAGGGATGTTGCGAATGTGGAATTTTAGACATCCGCGGATGCGAATGCGGATGCGAATGTTTAAAAGCTAACATCCGCGGATGCGGATGCGAATGCGGATGTCATGTATTTTTAAGAAATAATTTATTAAATTAGGTGATTTAGGTAAATAAAAAAATGGAAAGGTTAATAATTTTTAATAATCTGCCTTATCCTGAGTTTTGCGTGAAAAAAATTCTCCCGAAAATTTGTATTCCGCCCATAGTAAATATGTACATGAAAACCAAAAGTGAAAAGTGAACCGGTTCGGAGAAAGTTAAACTCATGATAAGACTGAATGTTTTTTTAGTACTTGAATTTAAAAATTAGAACATTGTACTTAACAAAAACTTTTTGAAGGGTCGTAATTCAAACCTGCGCCACTATATTACTACTCGCTCGAGGCGACAAACTTGAAAAACTTGAAACTTGGCAAAATTGTAAATTCTTTTCGATTGACACTGCACCAGTTGAGAGACTTTCAGTTATGTTTATTTATTTTTATTGCGGTGCAATAATTACTTTATGAGAATTTCATCGGGGCTGCAAATGTCGGATGTATCCTCCTGACTTTCATCTTCACAATCTAGCATCATGGCACCAGCGTTGTTTAAACACCGCTTTTTTCGAAAGAATTCTTCATTCTCCTTCTTTTGGTTGTTTCGGAATTTATCACGTCATCAGCGTTCTTCGATTTTAGTTTTTGTAACTCATTTTTAATGCTTTCTTCTGTGACTGTGCACTTGCACATATTCCAGGGACCGAAAATAACAGTTATTTTTTCCGAGTTAAATTTGGCCTAATATTTTTTATTCCGAAATAAACGCCCTATCCGGATAATAAAGAAACCGCTTATCCAAATTAAACAAATTTGGTATCATATGAAAGAGGACTGAAATAGCTTTTAAACAGAAATAACGAATGAAGGTTACCACCTCTATTTATATTTTTTTATAACTTAATACTAAAGAAACTCATGTTTCTTCGATGGTAATTAATTAACATTTTTTATTGAAATATTTTTCAATGTGTGGCTTTCCTCTTTTAGACATTTCAGTTTTCAAGCTATTTAAGTCCTCTTTCATTGGATACCAAACTTGTTTAATTTGGATAAGCGGTTTGTTTATTATCCGGAAAAAACTTTTATTTCGGAATGAAAAATATTTGGCCAAGTTTTACTCGTAAAAAAAATAACTGGAATTCTCAGTCCCTTCATAATTCGCATTCGCAAAAGATCCGCATTGATTTTTGCGAATGCGAAAGCGAATGCGAATGTTAAAATTAATGCGGATCTCCGCGGTTGCGAATGCGAATATTCGCAACAACCCTGGTATCTATCATACTCATACTTAACAACATGCCTGACGCGCGCAAACTTCAACTCTCCTTGGCGTGATGTGCAAAGAGCTGAGGGAAATAAGTATGATTTAAGAGTGCGCATGTACATACATGCGCACATTAATAAACTTAAAGAGGAAAAAAAGTACAAAATAAAAAGATGTTTCTTTTTATTATTACCTCCCTCTTATTAGCTCGGGATGTAACTATGTAATATTGATGCGCCTAAAAGATGCATCGATTTCTATTCTCAAGTTACATACCTGATGACAGTACGAATAGAAATTATAATAGCGAGGTTTTAGTTTTTTAAACTATAATGTTATTTAACCTTATTTTGGGTCGCTGGACCCGAAAATAAGATTTAAAAAATGTCCAAAGATTCATCTTGGGGATATTTACGAAATATGTTTTTGGGTAATTTTTCAGTTATCGCCAGAAATCACAGAAAATGTGAACTCAAGTTTTTCTATAAAATGTACAAAGGAAAAAAGAGAAATAAATTGTGTTTTTAACTTCATGTTTTTTTATTTATTTTTTCTATTTAAATTATATTAAAGAAATTAATGAAATATATACATACATATATACTTATGTATTTTTTTGTTTTAAATTTTATTCAAAAGAAATTTTTTTGTAAAAAGAATTTAGAAATAAAATATTGTCAACTGTGTTAGGGGCTAGTCTATTCCGCTTTTCAGTAATAATATTGCCTGCCAAAGAAAAACTCGCTCCGAAGTAGCACTGCTTGCTTAAGGTGACCAGAATTTTTTAACATTCCAGGAGGACGAATTCTCCACATTGAAAACACGAAAAAAAATTGTGATTATTTTAACACATAAATAACAAATAAATTAACAATTCAAAGTTTCTCTAAGCACAAGTCAAACAAGTTAATAGTACACTGCGTTACATAATTATAAGACCCCCACATATTAACAAGTTTTGACTATTTCTTTTTAAATTAGTTAATTTGAATTGTATTACTTCCAAAAAAAATTACCTTTTTTCTTCGTCTTTTGTCAAAGTTCGATTATAATTTTGTATCAACGCTATATTTCGTTCAGCAATATCATTAACATATTTAATACTCTTAATCCTCTCTAAGACAACTAACTCCAGGGTCTAAAGTGATATAAAAGTTATATATAATGAAAACAAATTTTTCTACATGTTACTTACATAAAGAATTTCAAATGAATGCCCACCAAAACCTTTTAAAATTGAAAAAAAAAAAATGTTTCCAAATGGGAGAATTTCCTTCTCAGTAAATAGGTCATTTTAAGACCATAAATTCACTAGGTTAGTTACTTTGGATCACCCTAATATATGTATATATACAAGAATTAATCGTTTGCAGTAATAAGAATAAGTGGCGAAATTTCCGGGAAACGCTCTCAAAATTTAGTATGTCGAAGGGTACTTGGAGTGCGAATTGCGAGTGAGAGAGCGAACTACGTAATTGGGGTGCCATGGGAAAGCCGTATTAAATGTTATTGATAAAGGCCTAAAGGAGTTTACGTTGTTCAACTCATTCTTGTTAAAATAAAATTTTAAGTTTAGAATAGATTTTTAAGTTGTGTCAATCACAGACATCTTTGAAACAGCTTTTTGTTAAGATCAGAGAGAACAGAGTAATCCATATGAAGACAAAAAAATTTATTCGGCAATATAAAGAAATATGACGTCGTTTAAACTACAAAACCGCGTATGTGAGGTCGCATAAATTATTTTCTAGGGAGTAAAAACACTCTTATTTCAAAATGGTTATCTTTTTTATAAAGTAATCGCATTTCTGACTAGTATATTTCAGGACGAACGGATAAGTATTGAGCCAAGAGCTTGTGTGAGTAAATCCAATTTTTTGCAGCAAAAGTCAGATACGCGGTTTTGCAGAATGACGATACGCGGTTTTGTACTTTAAACGACGATGAGTACTTCAATTAGTTCAAGCCGGGAAGTCATGGGTTCGAATCTCACTGCCAGGAAACATTTTTTACATCTTTTTTGTTCTTTTAAAAATCATTATTTAAATTTTGTTTATGTAATTATAGTTGTTGTGACCTTTTTAAGTAAAATTAAGCTCCAAAAAATTTTTACTTGAAATGATTATGTGAAATCCAATTAAAAAAGGATAATATAATTNGTACTTGGAGTGCGAATTGCGAGTGAGAGAGCGAACTACGTAATTGGGGTGCCATGGGAAAGCCGTATTAAATGTTATTGATAAAGGCCTAAAGGAGTTTACGTTGTTCAACTCATTCTTGTTAAAATAAAATTTTAAGTTTAGAATAGATTTTTAAGTTGTGTCAATCACAGACATCTTTGAAACAGCTTTTTGTTAAGATCAGAGAGAACAGAGTAATCCATATGAAGACAAAAAAATTTATTCGGCAATATAAAGAAATATGACGTCGTTTAAACTACAAAACCGCGTATGTGAGGTCGCATAAATTATTTTCTAGGGAGTAAAAACACTCTTATTTCAAAATGGTTATCTTTTTTATAAAGTAATCGCATTTCTGACTAGTATATTTCAGGACGAACGGATAAGTATTGAGCCAAGAGCTTGTGTGAGTAAATCCAATTTTTTGCAGCAAAAGTCAGATACGCGGTTTTGCAGAATGACGATACGCGGTTTTGTACTTTAAACGACGATGAGTACTTCAATTAGTTCAAGCCGGGAAGTCATGGGTTCGAATCTCACTGCCAGGAAACATTTTTTACATCTTTTTTGTTCTTTTAAAAATCATTATTTAAATTTTGTTTATGTAATTATAGTTGTTGTGACCTTTTTAAGTAAAATTAAGCTCCAAAAAATTTTTACTTGAAATGATTATGTGAAATCCAATTAAAAAAGGATAATATAATTTTTCATAAAGTAAACTAAAGAAAATGTTTATATTAAAAAATATTAGTAACATTAAAAAAATTTGTTTGGGACCGAACCTAGGTGCTACTGCGTTTACTACTTCAACAGCAAAACAAAACTTAGAGCCTTATTTTACCATTTCTCCTCATTTTAAAGTTAAAACTCTGTTTTTGCCATAAAATGCATTTTAAGTTGACTATGAAAGAGTTAAAATGGTGATTACTATAAAACACAACTTAAATCATTAAAACCTTTTTCTAATTTCTCTATGACTACGGGCCAATGATTGTGTCCAATAGGAAATAATAATATTCTTAACGAAATTTTTTGAAAATATCATGACTGCTATAAAACTTGAAAAGGAGGACAAGGAGGACATTTTCGCTCAAAAGGAGGACAGAGAAGGACAATATTTTTGAGGAGGACAAATCACGTGTGAGGAGGACAATCCTCCTCAAAGGAGGACGGTTGGTCAGCTTATGCTTGCTGGAATTGAGAGAATGCGCTCCGCTAGCTTTGGCAATCTTGGATATTTTGGAGAGTTGATTCTCCAACATTGCATTACATCAAAATGTTCATCGATCATTACGTTTTCTATATTGTAGCGTGGCACTTCTTCTCTCAAACTTTCTGGTGCTGACATCATTGAGCGCCTCAATAAATTTGGAAAGAAGAATTGCACCTCTCTGTTTAGTGGAGTACTAGGAGAATTGCATTGATTTGGTGAAACATTTGAGTGAGTTTCACTTAAGGCGGCATTACTGACGGACATTTGTGAATTCGATGATGGTAATAATGGCGCTGGTGATATTGGAGGTAGCAAATTTCTTTGGAGAGTGTGTAGATTGTAGGTGTCATATTGGATAATGTAACTGGTGACGAAAAATTCGATGTTGAGTGCGGTAATGTAGATCGAGACTCAGTTTGTTCATAAGATATAATTTCGTTAATGCAGAACTCTTGTATTTCATCCAAATCACTTCCTTGATCACAAATTGCTGGAGGATACAAAAAGAAGGCAGTTTTCTGCCAGATGTTTAAATTTGAAAACCAGGTCCCGTCTAATTTTCTCAAAATATTTGTCTTCAATGCTGAAATTGCTTGAACATCATTCTCCTGAACTGTACAAATTTCTTTTAGGCGGTTTATGAATGGAATAATAAAACATATTGAAGGAAAATTACATCCTTGAATTTTTTTAAAACTACTTCAAAATTAGCGCATGGCTCAACCAAGCATTGCAGTATTAAAATATTTGTGCTTGATAGTCGTAGTGTTTCAGAGCTATTCATCTACCTTTATCCAGTTTTCTGAGATTGATTTAAACATGGCATAATGTGTGTTCCATCGTGTTGGGAAATGGCTTTTCAGTGAAGTTTGCAACAAGTGTTGTAGGCCCGATTTTTTAAAATATTAGACAACCCTTTCGCAGGAATTAATTCGCTTGTACATTCCATCGAAGAGTCCAGAACATTGGAAAATAAATGACTTGAGCAATTCAATCTGGTGTAGTTTTCCAGAGCCTTTATGATATTACTTCCTCTGTCCGTAACAAAAACAAAAAAAAAAATTGCGCTATGCAATTTCTTGAAGGAAAATCAACGAAATGTGTGTAAAGTGTTCATAGATATACAATTGTTGATCTCAAGGACCCCACTCAATACTTTACCACACCCTTCAAATATAGCGAACATAAACAAAGCTATTGTTTTCGCGAGTTTCCGCTATCCAAGACCTAAGTTTTAAAGCAAAACCGCAAAAATGTGGTAAAATGTTCATAGATACATTTGAAATTGCTGATCTCAAGGACACCTTTCAATACTATCCCACACACTTAAAAAATTGTGACCATAAATAAATTTACTACCAGCTATTGTCTTCGCGAATTTCTAAGTTTTAAAGCAAAACCGCAAATATGTGGTTAAATTTTCATAGATACATTTGAAATTTCTGATCTCAAGGACACCACTCAATACCATGCCATACACTTAAAAAATTGTGAACATGAAAAAATGTACTACCAGTTATTGTTTTCGCGAGGTTTTGCTATCCAAGACCTAAGTTTTAAAGCAAAACCGCAAAAATGGAGGTAAATTTTTATAGATACATTTGCAATTCCTGATCTAAAGGACACTTCTCAACACATATGTAGTCATACCTTAAATAATATTATAGTTAAAAAAACTAAAAACACGCTTTTATTACAAC
>NW_016177292.1:0-8605 GCF_001687245.7 Rhagoletis zephyria | reverse complement strand
ATTTAACGATGAGCTGTATGAGCTTTACAACGATAAAGACATTGTGCAGAGAATTAAAATTCAGCGGCTCCGCTCGCTTGGCCATGTCGTTCGCATGGACAGAAACGCTCCTGCTCTGAAAATATTCAACGTGGGCCGCGATGCTGGTAATAGAGGAAGAGGAAGGCCTTCTCGGCGTTGGAAAGAAGGACTTGGAGAAGGACTTGGCTCCACTTGGCATTTCCAATTGGCGTCAGTTAGCACAGAAGAGAAATGACTGGTGTGCTGTTTTGGACTCGGCCAAAATCGCTTAGGCGGTTACAGAGCCAATAAAGAAGAAGAAGAAGAAGAAGAAGAAGAACGATTAAAAGTTACCGTTCGGACGTTCCCAACTTGGAACTCGTATCGAAGATGACTGATGATTTTTGCTAAATTCTGCGAATCTGTTGACGGTACAAATTATGTATGAATGGTTGTTAGAATAATAAGCAGCCATAACCATTGCTTCAACTTAAACTTCCTATCGATGTTTAGTAGCTGCCAAAAACTGTTCGAAGTAGTTCGGACGTTCCGATTTTTTCCAATGGATAAAATTTTTTGTGTAAGAATTTAAACACACTCGATTTTTTAATGCAAATATGGGGTTTTATTGTAAATAAATCTACATCTATATGAAGGCCTTAATTAACGTTCGTTGAAGTCATTTCTTCGTACAAGCAGACGTACATATCAGAGAACAGCTTTGAGTATGATCGAGCATTTTTGATCACACTCACTAAAAATCAAGCACAAGCGAACGCCACACTCGGCTACTATGTGTTCGATCGAGATGCATACCCGACAGCTGCTTTGGTTACGAACGAGTCTGTTCGATCACCCTCGCTATAAATTGAGCACAAGCGAACACCACACTCGGACACCCGCAGCTAACCCGAAAATTTGTGTAACAATGAAACGGACACCCGAACATTGCGATAAAATGCAGGACAACAAAGAAATTTACGCTGAAGGTAACTGGCGCCAATATGTTCCCACAAAGCATACGAAAATGTTGTTGCTTTGTGCTTGTGCATACGCAATGAAAAAATTAGAAGCGAAGTAGACAAAAATGTTTTTGCATCTATTTCGTATAGTTTCGCGTGGAAAGCTGTGTGTGTATATATTAGAACACAGCCTAAAACTATGTAGGTACATAAGTACTTTTACAAAAAATAAATGTGCACCGAGTGTATAGGGCTTGGGCATTGCCGATCTACACACATTTATACCTAAATGGATGTAGGCGTCGTGATGCCGCATTTTGTATGAGCAAAAATATAAGAAATGGTTAAATGTACACTTAAACAAACTACCGAAAAATTCAACCTTCTCTTTACCCTCTACGCACAAAAACTAAGAACACCGCGATGAGAAGGCAACATTTTTTGTAGAAACAAAAACGTCATAAGCCAATCAAGAAAATTTTGTGCACACTCGGGTTGAAACTCGAACACCCGGGTATATTGAGCTGCAAAGCACCCGAACCCAATCAAGTATGTATGAAAAGCAATCGGGTGTTGTGGCGAACATGTTCGTCTTGAGCTCAGTCGATAACAAACAATACTTCTGCTCGTATACAGAGAACGATGCAAAACGGGTTTTGTTAGATGATCGAGTATACACGAAAATCATGCACCCGCTGCAGATGTCTGGTACATATCGACGCCTCCAAACCATACTATGCTAAGTCTGACTAAGTCTAAGCTGAAATTTAAATTTTTTGTTTTGTTTTGTATTGAAATATGGCTTATATTTTTAGCTGTGTACAAAAATTATGAAAAATCTGCAAAGCAAACTTTTTAACACGATTTTCAAAAAAAAAATCAGGTATGCAGTTTTATAGTCCATTCGGTTTTAGTACAATAATGTGCAAATTTCAAACGTATAAACATTTCCCAAAAATCATCGCGAATTTTTAGACATTTGAAATTTACACATTATTATATTAAAACTGAATGGACTATAAACTACATACACACCTGATTTTTTTTTTTGAAATTCTTGTTAAAAAGTTTGCAATTTTGCTGAAGCTTTGCAGATTTTTCATAATTTTCGTACACAGTTTCATACTTGGATTTAAATGGGGTTTGCTAAAATATAAGCCATATTTTAATACCAAATTAACAAAAAAAAGTTGCAAATACTAACAAAAAAAACCGTATACTCAATTTTGTGAGTAACAGTACTTACATAGAGCAATATGAACAAAAGTTAGTTGAAGCGATGAATGTCGATAATCCTATAGCTTTCCGAAAAAAATTTTATGCGACTGGCAAGAGTAACCAAAACTAGCCTTTGTATTAAAATTTTGACAAATGAAGTAAACGTTACGACTCTTTTTTTACATGTGAAGTATATTTTGCGTCCGAATGCTTGAAAAAAAGCACAATTTGTAACTTAACTTTGGACCGTTCCTAATATATTTTTACGTTGTTTTTGTTGTAAGGCTTACAGAACATAAGCATATAGATTTCCAATTCTTTTTAATCGTGTGCTACAATCATGAAGGATTTCTGGAAGGTATGGTTTCTCCAAAAAAAAAGAAAAATTAAAAGTGTAGTTGGAAAGCCGCAATTATCTGGAAATGGAATAGACCAATTAGTCCAATATTTTGGTGGATGAAAGACAAAATATGTAGTTATCGATTGGCATCTTTGTCCAGGCAAAATTCAATTTTTTTGGTCTTGGCTGACACTTTTCAGGAAACACCCATATGCAATGTCGGGCATAGAGCCCTTTGAGACAAATTGCCTGAAAAAGTGACCTTACAGTGGAAAGTATCCCGAGAACATTATTCTCTGTGAGATCACTGGATCATACAATTTGTGTTAGGAGTAGGTACAAAACACATAAGCCCTAGGTGAAACCACAGGGGAAAAAAATGGAATAAATTGAGTGATGTACTTAAAATGAATCAAAAGCAATTTAAAATGGCCGAGAGAACTCGGAGGACTATAGTAATACAGTTAGTCTAACGACGAAAAATACAAAAGTAAGGAGGGCGGGTTAGCAGTACGCGCTACCACTCCGAAGCGCCTGGATTCAAGCCCTAGTCAAAGCAACATCGCAAAAAAAAAAAAATATAGAAATACGGGTTTTTCTTAACAGCTGTCGCCCCTCGGCAGGCCATGGAAAACCTCCGAGTGCATCTCCGCCATGAAAAACAGCTTCTTATAAAATTACAATCGCCGTTCAGAATCGGCTAGTCTGTTCGGCAAGCTGATAATTATTACAAATTATCACAAATTAGTCGCATTCGCGTACCTGTTAAATATTGAATGTTATCAAAAACTATCAGCTTTTTGCGTTTGCCTACGCAAAAAACTTGCAAAGTGGGGGAAACTGAGTGAGCACAGTGACATTTCATTTTGAGGGGAAGCTATTTAGTCTGTTCCAATAGCAGTCCGGTTTACAGGATTTAGTCAGAACTTACAGGAAGTCGTTCCTATTGACATAAAACCTGTAAGTGGGAACACTTTTGAGAGAGTAACTGAGCAACTGTTCCTAGTCAGAAGTTACAGGATTTAGTCCGGAGTTTCTTTTCCTGTAAGTTCATGAAAAGTGTCAAACGATCAGCTGATTTGCATGTGCAAGAAAAACTAACAGCGGTGAAAGCAAAGTACCTTATATTTGTAAAAAAAATGGAAGTAAACAACGAAATGTTTGAATATGTATAGATTTTAATAATTATTTAGTGATATTTCGGCTAAANTGGAAGTTAAAAATAATAAAATTCGACTAATTAAACTTGTAAGAAGTAAGTGGTTATTCGTTTAATCAAAAAACTGTGTCAGGATAACACTTTGTGACGAGTTGCTGCGCCACGCAACGAAGCTATTAGGCAAATACAAAATGGCGAAAAGCAAATTAAGAATTCCAGCAGAAGTTTAACGAGGTGAATGCTGATTGGGAAATGACCAACATAAACATACAAACTCGGACTTAGGTCTAACGATTCATTCCACTTTTGTGACAATGTAGCTGAAACATCTGTGCACCTGCTCTTCGAGAAGATGGGAGAATTGTCTAGGTTCAACGTAAAATTTTGTACTCCATGTCACTAAACAACCTAACGGAACGAAGCGTTGTAAGAAATACATACATAAGTGGGCACAATAGATGTACTGATGTAGTTGTTCCAGATTGTAGTGCATAGCTCAGCAAATAACTATCGACATACATATACTATGTATGGCTTTTTATCGAACAACAAAAAAAAAGGTATCATCAAAATACGAGTATGTACATACATTTGTTTTAGTGTTTTGCCAGAAACATAAATACCATTTTAAATGGTGTTAATATTCATAAATCTATGTACTAACGTAAACATATGTACGCCCTATATGTATGTATATTGTAGTGCCTTGTTTAATGGACTACTAAACAGAAATATTCGTCACACTTTTCCATAAAAAAAAAAAAACATATAAAGCCACAATGCGTTTACCCAGTAAATGAACAATTGACGCAGACACATACATACATATTTAAAACGTGTACATGTGAAGAATATTCATAACATAACATAAATTGCGCCTGGACGAACATAATGGCATGCTCACATACATACATACATACATACATACGAACCACATGCATAAATATGTATGTATGTATGTACATTATTAGCCATCATACGTTTGCCTTTTCAAATCAGTAATCATTGGGAGGGACCCATTCAAAAGCCTGCATCAGCGTAATCCATGCAAAAAGTGACACAAAGGATATGAAAAAGCATAAAAACAATGGCGATTCGCATGCGATTTGGTGCAGGAATATATGTTTGCACCACACAAACACAGCTAATAATTTGTTTTAGTGTCTCCAAGGAATGCACGGCCTAGGCATTTCATAGAACGTTGATGGCCTTAAATAGATGGAATGTGTTGTTCTTCGTAAACGTGGGCCGTTCTTACCATTTCAAAGTAAATCGGTAACCTTAGTGTGTATGTATGCATGATGAGCACGCGGTTCTCACAAAAAAGCCCTTTGTGACAATTTAAATTTTTTGTGCTTAGAAGTATTTTCTAAAAAACTACATAATAAATTTCGTATTTTTAAGATATCGTTAAGACTTTTTAGGTATACATACATGCACAGTTGGCGCCAAAAGTCTACGTAGACTACAGAGAATTTTTCGCAATGAATGCGAAATTTTTTATGCACATTTTTTTTTTTTGCTTATGTTTTATAAAAATATTGTTCATAATATAACAAAAATCACAAATATAAAACTTCTACACTTTGTGCACAACTCAGGAAAATTCAATCAATTTCCATACAAACTTACAACTTTTTAATTAACTCTTTTTTAAGAAAGATTTTGAGTATGCCATTTTGTAGCGCATTACATTTTGGTTTAATAAAGTGCAAGTTTCAAGTTGGCAACAAATCGGGTTTAATTTTTGGAATTTTCTTCAGAATGGTAAGAGTTCTCAAATAAAATGAGATATAATTTTCGACTCAAATCTAGTAAATTTAAAAACTAATTTCAATTTTGAAACACCTTTAAATTAAAGAATATTTAAAGTACAGTTCAAGGCGAATTCATATAAGGTGGTATTACCGGAACGTTTTTTCAAACCTTATAGAGGCAAAAACGAGAATGCGAAGACAAAAAGAGAATAAAAAAATTTCCCGCAGTGAATTTTCAGATTTTTAAAACGGTATAGTAATTTAAATTTAAATAAAGCATTTATACCCCATGGAATAAACGAATAGATAAAAAATATATAACGGTAAAACTGGCACATACATAAATATATGAAAGAATGCACTCAGGCGACGCCTCTAGCCATTTTGTGTCACAAATTTAAGTTATAGATGGAATTTTTTTTTTCAGCCCCCCAGAGCTGGCCTATATATCTCTGATCAATACGAAATTACTTCGGTCGCGGGACATAGGCACATTTAGGGAAACGAGGTAGTGGACGAACTAGCANAAATAAAGCATTTATACCCCATGGAATAAACGAATAGATAAAAAATATATAACGGTAAAACTGGCACATACATAAATATATGAAAGAATGCACTCAGGTGACGCCTCTAGCCATTGTGTGTCACAAATTTACGTTATAGATGGAATTTTTTTTTTTCAGCCCCCCAGAGCTGGCCTATATATCTCTGATCAATACGAAATTACTTCGGTCGCGGGACATAGGCACATTTAGGGAAACGAGGTAGTGGACGAACTAGCAAGGTGCGGCTCTGCACTAAATTTGTTCAACGCGGTGCTCATGGGCGCCTCACACAGGGAGATAAAAGCTAAACTTACCGAAATTTATCACTCGAAGACCAAGCAGAGGTGGAACCGTACAGGATCGTACAGGTTTACCAGGGTATCCTGCGACCTACTCAAAATCAAAGCTCTCTTAGAAGCAAAGAAGGCGTACATGCCGCTATAATTGGATTGCCCTTCAACAGGTTCTGTCGCACTTGCGATGACCCTGGCTGTGCGAGTGTGAGGCCCTTGCAAGGATGAGGCTAAAGACGCTCGACAAGCCATTTCTGCAGAATTTTTCAGAGTGCATCTGCCTATTTTTGTATGACGTATTGAAATTCATTGCCCACCACCCACCACCAAATGGATCTAGGTTGCACGAGTTGTGTAATCATAATGGCAGGCATTCGAATTGCTTGTCCCCAGGGTGAAGCCAATTATAAACTAATTTTCCACATAAATATTTATTTAGGGAATTCACAAGACGTGTTAAACGTCGTAATATCTGAAGCTTACGTTTTTTTATGTTAAACAACGGTTAAAATTGGTTTAGGGACCGCTAATTATGTACATATATGTATATTTTTTATCAGTTTAAAAAATTTTCGGTATGATTAGAAATCCTCTAAAACCGTTTAAATCATTATTTTACATACAAATAGTAAACTTAAGATTTTACGACGGCTAACACGTCTTGTGAATCCCTCAAATGTATTTAAATCACTGTATAGGTTAAGCATTGGTTTAATGTTCTGATAATTTATAAAACGATGACTTAAATTGATTATAGCTTTTTTAATGTTATTCCTAATATTCGCATTCGTACATTCACATTCCGAATGTGAAAAATATGACATTCGAAACATCCCTACTCCTGATTAAGCTAAAACGATATTTTAGATTTTCTGAAGGTTGTACTTCAGCTATTTTGAAAGCAACTGAGGGTATAAGACTAGCATTTGATAGTTAGCTCCTAACTGTTAAGACTTAGTAGGTGAACACTAAAGTGGTCCAATTTTTGTATGGGGAAAAATGTTTCATCCTAGAAAACGGGCACTCCTTTAGTTTTTTCCTTTTAATATTTGAAATGTCTATACCAACTCTCAGCTTTCTACTGCAATCAACACAGGGTGATCAATGACCTTGAAATGCGCTACTGGATCGCTGTGAAACTGGCAAAAATATTGGTGATTTTTATAAAGGCTGCGTTTCTTTATACATTCCGGATAATAACATTTCACAGCCGGAATAAACGGAATGAGTTTGGAATATACGTTAACATATCATCAGGAACGTTCTAAAGAATAAGTAAACAAAAAAGTTTATTCCAAACGTTCAGAATAAATAAAGAAATGCAGCCAAAAAAAAAAGTGCTGTTGCCATGGCAACTCAAGCTTTTGAAATTTTTATAGATAATTGAATTAAATAATTTAAATTTGANGTGCTGTTGCCATGGCAACGCAAGCTTTTGAAATTTTTATAGATAATTGAATTAAATAATTTAAATTTGAAATGTTTCTCGGTTACTTAACCAATTGTTTGATTAATATACATATGTACACAGTATTTCTAAAGCAAAATAGGAGCATCATGAGCATACTCTAAATGTATACTTAGAAACGTAAGGTTTGGTACCGGCACCCCTTTCGGCAAAAGGCAAAATTTTGGAAGCTGCCCCAAAAAAAAATTTTTTTTACCACTCTAGTGAACACCCCCAAAACCAGACGGCAGCGTCATCGTCCGAAGACTGGCATGGATTAATCCGTCTAGCAACACCGCGAAAAAACCGATCTGTCATTTTGTAGAATTTTCTCTTTCTTCTTTCCATTTGTGACACCACCAAATCAAGCAAGTATATTGTAAGATAAATCCAAATAAATAAAAGTAAGTAGCCATACTGGTGATGCCGACATGATTTGAACGCGCACCTTCTGAATTCTGCTGGTATCATTACAAATATGGAACGAATGCTTGCTAGTGCAGGCCACCGTGCAAGTTCGACCGCAACGCTAGTGGTACACAACGAAACCCAAAAAACTAGAACTCCGATCCAAGCAACGGGAGGCGCTTGCCAGCTCGACCATGGTAACAACAGCCTTGGTCTTTTCATCAAAAGTCTTTAGGATAATCAACACTTCCTCGTCGACACCGAAGCCGACATCTCGGTGATTCCAGCAACCGAAAATGCTAATCGCCGGTAACCCAGTGAATCTATGCAGCGAACGGAACCCCAATACGAACATTTGGGTAGGGGGTAGAAAAGAGTGAAAATTAATTTCGGCCTCCTCCACCCGTTTGAATGGACATTTTGCGTGGCTGATGTGAAAACGCCACTACGAGCTGCTAGCAGACTTAAAAAAA
>NW_016177291.1:0-8607 GCF_001687245.7 Rhagoletis zephyria | reverse complement strand
CTTCCAAATATTTTCAAACCAAAAACTTTCTGGCACCCATATTGGGATATATATTTCAATTTTTAAATTGCCTTAGTTTAGGTTGTGCTTAATTTTTTTAAACAGGTGGCAACGCTTTTACATGTAGTTTGGTAATAAAGGTCTTCCAATGCCATTTTGACTGACAGCCATATTGTAGTAATTAATTTAACCTACTGTATACATTCAATTTAACTTTACAAACGGGTGGCAACTGCTTTCAAATTAAATTATTATTATTTTCTTTTCAAACCACGCGAGCTATGTGGGATTGTTATATAGAGGGAAGCGAGGCGTATTTGCCACAATAAGAGGATAGAGGCTGAAATACCTCAGTTAAAAGGGATTTAAATGCTGACGAGAGAGTTAACTAGGCAACTTACGGATGGTTTCAAGCCCAGGACGAACTCCTGTAAGAGCAATCATGGCGGCCTAGTTACCGATTTTAAGAACGTACTTAAATTAAATTTCACCCTGTTGAATAGCAGCAGTACTGAGGGTAGTGGAAAAGTTGAACCCCTAGTCGATGGCGACGGAGTCGATCTTCCACCACCTGACTATGACGAGGTACGAATAGCTATAGTGCGCTGGAAAAACAACAACTGGAGCTGATGGCCTGCCAACTGAGCTATTCAAGTACGGTGATAGAGAAGCAAAGCATATGGATTCGGTGGTAAATGAGGACAAAACGAAGTATCTCCTGTCATCAGACAAACAGTCCGAGTATAAGCGTCTTGGAGTCCATGTCACAGTTGAGAGTTACAAGTTTTAAAAAGTAGACGACTTCGCCTATTTTGGAACCAGCATTAACACCAACAATAATGAAATCCAACGGAGAATTACTCTTGTCAACAAGTTTATAAAAATCGCACTCTATAAGTGCGGGTGTTTGGCGCACAAGCATGGACAATGAAAACACCTGATGAGTCAGATCTTGGTTCTTGAAGTTTTTGAAAGAAATATTCTGCGGAAGATTTCCGGGAATACTGCAGACGATGCAGCGACACGAACACAATGCGGCGAATTAAAAAACTGCGGCTACGCTGGCTTGGTCATGTCGTAAGAATGGACAAAAATGCTCCAAGTATTCAACACTCCAAGTATTCAATGCTGGTTACAAAAGAAGAGGACGAAATCCTCTGGGAAGGAAAGACCAGGTGGAGAAGGACTTGGCTTCACTTGGAATTTTCAATTGGAGTCGGTTGGCGCGGAAAAGAGGAAACTGGCGTGCTTTTTTGGACACGGCCAAAATCGCCTAGCAGCGCTAATATTGAAGAAGAGGAACAATATCCCAAGTGTTGAGTAATGTCAGAAAGTTGATTGTTTATAAAATTATTAATGTGCATATGTATGTACATATTAGGGCGGATCAATTTGTATGGGAGATTTTTTCGACTATGCGCGTATAGCACAGAAAGATTCCATGAGTTACTCTAAGCAAATTTTCCGAAGAAACCATGGCTCTAAAATCAATTTGAAGTTGGCCAAATTGCGAAAATAAATTTCTTAGAATTTTGCTGTAAAATTCTTTTTTATAAAAAAGTGTTAAAAGGGATGTTTTGATATGAGGAATCCATTTCTGTTATTCACTCCTTCTTGAAACTTCCACCAGAGGGTGCCACAATGAAAACTTTCACATTTTCTTCGAAACCTATTTTCGCAATTTGGCAAACTCCGAATTAATTTTAGACCTATGGTTTCTTCTACGAAATTTGCTTTGAATTACACATAGAAAATTGCTATGCTATACGCGCATAGTCGAAAAAATTTACCCGTCCCAGTACATCAATATGTATTTGTGCGTGTGCTAAAGTGATGTTTGCAAAATTTAGCAGCAGCATGAGAACCCACATGAAAATAGATTTCCACGGCTGTGTACAAAAACATAAATAAAAAAAAAAAAAGATGCCCGATCTATTGCCATTAATGTTGCCTATAAACGCGGAAAATACTTTCGAATGCATTTTAGAAATGTCATTTACATTGAATAAAATGAAATGGCAGCCATGAAAAATGCTGCAAGCCATCAATGTATCTGCCATATGTATGTAAGTGTGCGTGTGTGTAAGTGCGGAAGCGGAAATCAGTGTTAGGCAGTCAAGTCCGTCAGTCGATCCATTGCTCGCACGCCGAAGAACTCCGTGATATATATTAATGCACAAACATACGCACATCACATGGTTGATTAGATTGAGGGCAGCCCAAAACTGCTGCTGGGGTGGATACAACATCAACGCTCACCTAGCGCTGTCCCGCTTAACACTCGCCAGTTAATTTTACGACTGCGTACGAGTATATAGATACTTATGTATGTATGTAGTTCAATTCTGCAGCTTGTTTCTCGACTCCTGTGTTCTTTCGATGCTGCTGCATGGCATGTATGTATGTATGCCTGACCCTGCTACATAATTTGCTGCTGTGCCAGGATTTCTTTGCTTCAGCTACCAATGCTGAATGGCGTCCTTTTTTTCTACCTTTTTGCCTTTTCGAGCGTTGTTCATTTTGATAAGCGCGTAAATTAGCGTGAAGCGTGCAAAAATCGTTGAATCGCTGACAAAATAAGAAAATCTTTTACAATGCGTACTCTTTCGTTGGTTGGGTGGCAGTCGTGGTGGTGGTTGCACGCTCAGCCGAGCTGAACGGCTGCTTGATGAGTTAGTTGGTCGCTTTCATTATTTCATTCTTATAATGAAAATAAAACAATTTTTTGACACTTTATAGTAATGTTTGCAGCTGCAAGCGGCAATTGATTGCTATAACTGGGTAGCAAGCGTCGCCCGGCCGACGCGACGGCTGTTCGAACGACGTTCGCTCTTCTTCTCACAAGCTTGTTTAAAATCGACCCGTACAGCCCGCTTAAGTCAAAGATGGATTGGCTTGATGGACGGACATATCCATAGGCGTACATGCGTATATACATACATGTACATCCAAAATGCATTCAATTGCACATACGGACAGACGATTGAACGTGTGTGAGCAGATGGCAGGCAGCTCGTGTGCGCGCCGGGGTTGAATGGGATGTCACGGTTATTTTGATTTGCTGGGTGGATATATTTGCTTTGGGAAGTTATAAACGCTTGGTGTGGCTAAACTATAAGTGAAAATGTGCCTGCCTGCATATATGTATAGTGCACTTACATCACATACATGTCATGCAACGTACTCACACGCTCATACATACATACACACACTTACCTAAGTTTACTTTGTTTGGGGAGCGATTGAAATGATTTGCTGAGGGGTTGTTCGTTGACAGCCATTATGGCTGAAAAATGAGCAAAACATGGCTTCCGTATCTGCGATTTTTTTTTATTAGCTTTGACGATTCTTTGGATATCATCACTTTTTTGATATATTTGTTTACCTTGAATGTAGAATCTAGTGAAAGTATTTCTTTCCGCGATTGTTTTCAATCCAGTAGGTCGGGTTCGTACCAGGGATGGAATTTAAAATTTTCCAAATGTGCCTAATAGTATTCAAAAATAGTGCCGAAAAGAAAATTGAGACATTTTGACCAGTTTCGCATTTCTTTTCATTGATTAATTTTTTATGGATTTTATATAAAAGTCTAACTTATAATATAACAAACACCATTACATCTGTACACAAATCGACATCTCAAACTTTGTACACAAGTTATAAAAATTTCAGCAGGATTTCGCAACAACAAACTTTAAATTCAGAACGTTAAGTTTTCGATCATTTGCATTTTTTCCATATTGTGTTCGAAATTTTTTTAAATGGATGACAAGGTATGACACCATCAGCAAAAAAAGTATCAAAAATTAACGTGCAGAAACTTGCACTTAATGGACTATGAAACTGCAAACTTAGAATCTTTCTAAAAATTATGAATTAAAAAGTTGATGTTGCGAAAACTTACTTTTCTTAGTGCGTATTCACCATTGAATTCAGCATTTTGTCAAGAGTTACTTTTTAATTTTCGCTTTTTGTAGTTTTTAGTCTACAATGAAGTATGTGATTTTTGGTTATATATTGTGATTTTAAGCTAAATTTCTATAATTTATGATTGTGCCAAAACAGGCGAATTGTGCCAAAAGTGCCTCTGAGAATGAAAGTGAAAAAATGGCACTATTGTGCTTACTTTTCCAACACTGGTTCGTACTAAAATGACGGAAGTAGAACATACCCGTTCCTCTCCGCTTGGCGGACCTGTCCGTCTCTATATTATCCTGACTGATATTAGAGGTGTGGGAGTATACCTGGCCGTCTCCTAATACCCAGGATAGGGAGAAGGATCTACTCTAGGCATGCCAAAATCTCCTACTTCTATGGCGAGAGGACCGCACCTCATTAAGAACCGGACACTCGCAATTGTATGCCTCTAAATTGTACATAGTACTTAAAGCGTTGGTCGGGGTCGACATTATAAATGCTAGCTCCGTAAGCTGTGGACACCTTAAATCTTCCGTTAACCGTTTATTTCATTTTGAAACGGTCTTGTCAGTAGCATAGTCGCCGTACAACTGAGGTTACCAATATTCCAGAATCTGAATACTTAAAATTCTTCTCATTTCAGTTTAATAAAAATTGTATATACTTATGTATGTATATTAGGGCGGGCCAATTTTTATTTTTTTTTTGACGCTTAGCTTAGGAGGATTCTACATGTAACTCTAAGCAAATTTTCTGAAAAAACTAAACTCTATTTCTATTTCTAAACTCAACTTGGAGTTTACCAAATTGCGGAAAATGGGTTTCGAAGCACATGTGAAAATTTTCACTGTTGCGCCCTCTGGTGGAAGTTTTAAGAAAAAGATAAGTGCAGAAATGGATTTCCCATACCAAAAAATCCCTTATTGCATAATTATTAAATATCAATAACAAATTTTAGCACTTCTTTATGACGCTGCCGCAAAAAACTAAGAAACCTATTTCGAAATTTGGCAAACTCCAAAGTGATTTTAGACCCATGGTTTCTTTGGTAAATTTGCTAAATCAGTAATCTCGCTATACGAAATAAATCTCTCATACAAAATGACCCGCCCTAATGTACATGCATACATATGAAAATCCGAATAACATAAATAATGTCAGCAACAAGTGCTACTTTGGATTGAGTGGGCACATTGAAAAAAGTCCTCTCACGCCAACCGCTGGTGGTAACAGAGGTAGCGAAGGGCCTCCTCTGAGCTGACAAGGCCAGGCAGTAAAGGACTTGGCATAGTTCGGCACTTTCTACTGGCCTCAGTTTGCACAGAAGAATACGACTGGCGTGCTTTATTAAACTCAGTGAAAATTGCTTAGGCAATTACAGCGCCATGCTGCCTAAGGTGTGAAATATATCTCAAAAATAATTCATAAATTGTCACAAAAATCAACAAGATCCAAAATATTTTTAATAATTCTTTAATCCTTTTCCTCAAAGTATGGCTGCAAACTTGCTGTGCTCTGAAACCGACCCAAGCAATCAGTAAACTGCAGAAGAAATCATCGCGCTGGAAAAGCATTAAAACAACAACACAAAACACAAGCCTAAACACAAAAATAATCCGATAAAAATCACTCAAGACCCCCACCGCACCGATCAACAACTGAAAATGTCAAAGATTAGTGAACAGTCGAAATGAGATCATTTCAGATGCGATCAACACAGCAAGGAAGCAACAACTTATTGGGTATGTCCGGACAAGTTGAAAATCGGCTAAATTCGTTCTTTTGTATGCAGTTGCATCAGTAACAAGTAGGCGTTGCTCAATTTTGTTGCAAAATTACACAAATAACATTACGTATTTATTTACTCAGACCATCAGGTTGAAACACTACTACTAGAGTATGAATGTACCATACTTACATATGTACATACGAGTATGTAGAGCAAAGTACACGCGCAAGTGACAAGAAGTGTACGTAGCTTATGTAACAACAAAGTGGCGCACATTGTGATTCATGCAACAAGCCGATTACGCAGCAAAAGCGAGCGAGAGAACACTTTGGCATCAAACAGCGACAAGTGGATTAGCTGCACAGCAGCACAACAGCAACAACAACAACAACCACAAAATGCACTATAAGTACGGTGACCATAAATATGGATTCAAAATGAAGGACAATTTTTCAAAAATATGCCCTACCTACATATATATACGTAGTATAAAAATATCAAAAGAGTATTTATGATTCTAAATTCTTAATACATTTTAAATTTAAAAACGAATCACGTTTTCTTCATCGATATTAATCTTTTTTTACATGAATATTTATAAAAGTATAGTAAAACATATTATAATTACAATAGCTTACACGAAAAGTGAAAATCTTTAAAAGATTATTTTATAGGCAAATTTTGAGTCGTTCAAAACGAAAACAATACCCTTTTTTTTGTTTTTTACAAAAGTATTTATGTGCCCTTTACAAAGATATATAATTTGTGCAGATTGCACTTCATTGCATTTACATTTCTAATCCGATTTTCATTATCTTTGGCTCAAAATTTACTGTAATGATATATCTTCTTTATCGATTTTTAAACTAATGAAAAAAATATTCAAATAAAACTGCGTATTTGATTGAAAATCTCACTTTTTTCGACTTTGACGACAAAATGCAAATGGTCGCCTGTAGCACTAATAATTTTCATTGAAGTCGCCACAAGTTATATATTTTGGTAAGAGGCACATCAATACCCTTCGAGATGTAAGTCGCTTACGTTGATTGGGAGAGTTTTTTCGTGAGATATTGAAGAAAAGCTACCAAAACACTTTTTTGAAAAAGTCCATCCATTGTCCGATAAGTTTTAAAATAACGGATAAAATGCGGGACAAATGCAGGACACTTGGAAAAAAGCAGTACATTTTCAGGTTTTTCAGGTTTGGAAAACTACGCAGGACCGACCTTTGAAAAACAGTACGGTCCTGCAAAAAACAGAACGGATGGTCACCGTAACTATAAGGCACTTGTTTACGCATGCGCTTGTAGCCTTCTTGGCCAGTCAACGCAGCGCTCAGAACTAACTTGGTGGCGCAAAGGGAGCAACGTGCCACAATTGCTGGCCAAAATGAACTCATCATCACCGGCGTTGTTTGTTGCAAAAGTTGGCCTCAAGTGGAGTGCGCTGCTTAAGGCAAGACATATGTGCGAAAATGCTGACAACTCCTCACACTGTCAGCTGACTAGGCTTTCTTGTTGCTGCTCTTTCTTTTTGTTTTTGCTCCCACTGCAGCTCTCTGCTGTTCTTTCTTGCTCGCGTTCGTTCACAACGATCCGATTTAATTTGGATTACATGCAAAAGCCGTTGGTAAGTCGAGTTAACGCCTACGGTGCGAAAAATACAATACAGTCGCGTAGGGGAAACAAGTATGAGCAACATGAAAACGAAAACGACACAAGAAAAAAATACAAAGAAAAAAAAAACGAATGATGAAACTGGCAGCCAGTCATGTTGCCACGAGGATTTGTCCATAACCTGCCAGTGTGTATCCTTTGAAGTTTGCAGATTAGCCAGGTTTTCTTCAATTCAATTTCAATGCGTTTTGACACAATTTCTTTTATGTTTCTGCATGTAGCGTATGTGCGAGTACATATGCACATATATTTGTTTCGTGTTTCATGTTTAGTGCTTTTGTTTGCAAAAAAAATTTGACTTTTTGATTTCTGCGAAAATATATACNTTTCTGCATGTAGCGTATGTGCGAGTACATATGCACATATATTTGTTTCGTGTTTCATGTTTAGTGTTTTTGTTTGCAAAAAAAATTTGACTTTTTGATTTCTGCGAAAATATATACAAAATCTCTAATACGCAAAAACCCCTTACACACACATACGCTATCACCTAGTTAATACATTGGTATCTGTGCAGTTTTACTGACAACTCGCACTGATCTTGTCTGATCCTCGCGCAGACAAAAGGCTCAGCGCGCTACAGTTTGGCAATATTTAGTTGGTTTTATTGGATTTGTAGATTAACTTTTTGCAGCTATGTGCAATGGCATAGTTGGTCTACACAATTTTTTCAAAGCTACTTAACTTCGTTTATTTTCATACTCTAAGTCAGCTTGGTTTGGTCATGCGTTAGCAGTTAGAACAACTCAGCGGGCGTTTGCACCACACACTGTGGTTTGTAATTGCCTTAATTTTTCGGCAACACCTCGACAAAAAAGAAGTGGAGTTCCTTAAAATAGGGGGAAAAAAAATTGAGAAATTTTTCAAATTATAAAATTTTATTTTATGGAAATGCGTTTTCTACTCCTAAGCGGCGTTGGAACCATTTCTGGACATACCTATCACTTATAGGTATATACGTGAAAATCGCCGCAACTAAAAGGTAAAGAGTGTCCAAAAGGCTGATAGGCGCCATGCCTTCATTCTGCACAGAGTCGGGGTGGAATACATATACAACTTGCGATTATCAGATCACGAAATATTACTCTGACGGTAACATCGATAATGTAAAGCAACTGCCGTGCCTTCTTTCAGAAACTGTTTTCTGGGGGTATCTATCTATAGACTGCCTACACTGGTGTCCCGATTTTTACAGATCCAAAATAGACATTAGAAAATACGTGGTGTGTCTTCTCCCACAGAAACTGTATTTGCGAAATGTTCACAGACTTCTGAGGTGCC
>NW_016177287.1:0-8610 GCF_001687245.7 Rhagoletis zephyria | reverse complement strand
TAATAAAAATCCGCTTTTGCGGCCCACTAGCAAGTGGAATTAAGTGCAAGTGTCTAGTGCATGATATCGTTGAGTGCACTGCTGACCAAATACACGCTGGGCATCATGAGCAACTTGGGACACAATCAGCCAACGGGTGGAGCAGGTTCAGGTGCTAGTGCTGGTGGGCACGGAGTGGGCGGCGGTGTTGGCAGCAACAATGGCAATGGTATACAAAATCCCGCAGCCGAAGGTAGCATGGAGCGCGGCAGGTAAGGTGTTGTTTAACAACTTTCATTTACTAGTTTTTTCGGCGCACAAACATATACATATGTATGTGTATGTATCTACACATTTTTAATGCATATTAAAATTTTCGTACGTATGATTTTAATAACTATTAATTGTATAACCATAGCTGCCTGCTACGCTATGCAAGTCAAAATTCTTTGGATGAGAGCTCCCAGAAGCATATTCAGCGCCCAAATGGCAAAGATCGCACCGTTGGCCAGTATCATAATGAACAACATACCACACGCTCATTCGAGGCCATGAACGAAATGCGCAAGTAAGTGCAAAAAATAAAATATACTTTGAATATCTCAAATTGTGCATATTTTAATATTCATAGCAGACAACCTTGCCAAAAAAATATTCATCCATACATATATGTATATGTATACAATATGCATTATTTATATTTTCAATTTAAATTCCCTTGCGATTTTGGTTAATTGGCAAACACAAAACGTCTAGTGTCGTTCATAAGATGTAATACCGGCGGCATTTGTCGCCGCTAACAATTAGTAGCAGCTGTTGTACGCGCTTAGCATGCCTATGCAAACAAACAAATACTCAATTGCGCGTTACAAGTATGTACTTGTGGTTTTTGTTTGAATACGTTAACTTTTCATTTCCTTAACTTGCTAGTTTGAACAACATATGTATGTGCATATGTACATGCGTGTACACTACAGGCCATGCAAAACTTGTTTTGTATGTAACATCATGCTTCTACAATAGTAAAAGTGTTTAGAAGCACTAAGCTTGCAATGAGCAAACATTATCAAATAGGAATTATGTACATACATATGTACTATATAGTAAACAATATTTTTAGTGATAAGCACAGTGGCGACGCCTATCATTTCATACAGCGCAGATAACTTGAAATGTATGCACATACATACATGTGTATATATATCTGTGGCCATAAGCAATAACCGCCTAAGTCGAAAACCCCGAATTCGAGAAGAAACGTTTTAATCATTTGGATTGTAATATTAATCTTATGGGAAAACCAAAATATGTTCGTCTATAACTTTTTAAATAGCCTAGCTGGCGAGATGGGGATTTCACATACACATCGAATAGTAGTTGCAGAATACGATAGCATATATAACTCAATTCTTTCTTAAGTCGACTAAGGTTGTTATTGTTTATGACCATAGATATATGCATGTGAGTATTTACTCTGCGGTTTTTTACCACGCGCAAGCTCCAGAGTGTTATAAACCTCACTCAGGTTAAATTTAATATTTGATTAGTCGGTAAAAAATAATTATTGACGCTTTCGTATGCAAACTTGATACTACCTTGAACTTGGCTTCTGCCCCGTAACGAGAATACATCGTGTTTTATTTTTGCCACTTGCTGTTTATAATTATGACAAAATACCCTATACGACAGCAAAATATTTCTTAACTTGAAAGTTTAGTTAGTTATCTACAGCTTTTTTGCATTTCAGCGAAAATGTACATAAAAATAAATATTCCTACAAGTTGATAACCTACTTTTTTTTAAGTCGCTTAAAGACCGTATTGATAGCATATTTCTTAAGTCAGTTTAAAAATACACGAGATTATATGGTATGATAAGTATGGTTTTATTAAATTCGCAAGAATATGTTCCGTATTTAAATTAAAATATATGTAAATTATTCCTCTTAGAAAATTAGAGAAGCTGCTTATTTAACGTGCTTTCCACTCACTGCGAAATTGTACGATTTGATTTTATCGTTACAACATCAAATATTCCTCAAACAAATTTTGCGAATGATACTGATGCATAGGCTTTAACCAGAAATATGTACATACCTACATACATATTGTTGCCTTAATATATAAAGGCTCTATCTCACATCGTCGCTGAAACGCAAAAAAAAAAACGTAACTAACTAAAATCGTTTATTGCACAAAACGATGTCGGGGCTTATAATTCGATGAATTGCATCCTTATCAATCAAAAAGTGAATTTTGGATTACTAGTTTGTTGCTGCTTTTTGTATTTCAAGGACGCGACATTTTAGCAAGTTTTAGCTTCTTTTCTTTTGTTTATTCAATGTTTATTATTTTTATATGAACGTATAGTTGATTACTTAGCAAACACGATGTAGATCGAAATTTCAGGATAAGTGCAAAAATTATGAAAATTTTGCAAAGTTTGACCCAATTTCTAACTTGTTACTGAGCATATCTAGACAAAATTTTTGTACACAGTTTTGTAGTTTTTGTACCTAGGACTTAGCGTTGATTTTTGGCNAATATCGAGCCCTAACCGCCAAAATAACGTAAGCGACATTTTTTTCAAAAATTTCTTTTTGATGCAGAAATGCATCTACATATATGCTCTAGGAATATTTCTGCATCAAAAAGAAAATTTTGAAAAAAAAATGTCGCTTACGTTATTTTGGCGGTTAGGGCTCGATATATAATTATATTTTTTTATAATTGTATGAAAAGAATGCGGAACACGGTCAACTAAAAAACAATGCCAAAAATCCACGGTAAGTTGTAATTTGCACTTCTAAAAATTAATGGGCTAGAAAACTGCATACCAAAATTTTGTCTAAAGTTGCTGATTAGGAAGTTAGAAATTTGGGTCAAACTTTGCAGAATTTTCATAATTTTTGCACAAAGTCTGAAATTAAAAAAAAAAAATACAAAAATGTTTATTATTTTTTTATAAAAATTCAATTCATTATCTAACAGAAACCATATTAGCCTAAATTTCAAACTTTGTAGAAAATTGACCTAAATTTTACATAAATAACAAAGTTTTTACTAAGGATTATTAGACAAATTCTTAGTATCTATGAAATAGCCCATTAAATTCTAGCATAATTAAGAGAAAGTTTCAACTGGAGGATTCGTGAGGATTTTTAATACATCTTTTTTTTTTGCTGACCGTGTCACGAATTTTCTTTCATACAGATCAGCAATTTTTTTGTTGTATGGAAGAAAATAGTAACAACATCGGCGAAAAAAATTATCAAACATCAACGCGAACTCTTAGCCACCTGAAACTTGTACTTTATAAAGCTAGAATTTAATGGATTATAAAACTCTATACTTAAAATTTTTCTTAAAATTCTTAATAAAAAGTCTATTGTTGTTCTAAAATTTGGTGAACTTTTCTACAAAGTTTCAAATTGTTATCAGATGTATAGCAATATTCTCAGCTAGGGCATTGGGCTTCTCTATACACTTCAGGACCAATGGGGATTTTCCCCAAAGGCTGAAAGTTTCTGAAAGTAGTGCCGCATGACTATCACTTAATATAAGGATCCTCTCAACTCCCGTCGTGTTTTGAAACAACCACAAAAAATGCAATAGGATTTTTAAATCATTTTGCTTTGCAAAAAACATTAAAAATCCACTAATTGCCTAACCAACTTTTTTATTTTAGGCAAAACTTACTCTGCGATGTAACTTTGGTGGCCGATGATATTGAAATTCCTGCACACAAAATGGTACTTGCCTCCTGTAGTCCCTACTTTTATGCCATGTTCACTGGCTTTGAGGAGTCACGGCAGGGCCGCATAACACTACAAGGCGTTGATCATCGTGCTCTTGCATTGCTCATTGAATACGTTTATACATCTACAGTGGAAGTTAATGAGGATAATGTGCAGGTGTTATTACCCGCTGCAAATTTGCTGCAGCTAACCGATGTACGTGAAGCATGTTGCGATTATTTACAAACACAATTGGATGCCAGCAATTGTTTGGGTATACGGGAATTCGCAGATATTCACGGCTGTGTCGACTTACTGAACTATGCAGACACTTATATAGAACAACACTTCAAGTGTGTAGTATAATATAAAACTATGTTAATGTTTACTGAACTAAATTATTTGCACTTTACAGTGAAGTAATTCAATTCGATGAATTTCTCAATTTGAATCACGAACAAGTGACTAGTTTAATATGCAACGATCGCATTTGTGTTCCAAGTGAAGAAAAAGTATACGAATGTGTCATATCATGGATACGTTATGATCCGACTATGCGAGAGCAATATACCGCAATTTTAATGGAACATGTACGGTTGCCATTTCTCTCCAAAGAATACATAACTCAACGCGTGGATAAGGAGCCATTGTTAGATGGGAATATCGTATGCAAAAATTTGATAATTGAAGCTTTGACTTATCATCTACTACCGAATGACACCAAATCTGCACGTACCATTCCACGAAAGCCAGTTGGTTTGCCGAAAATACTCTTAGTAATAGGTGGACAAGCACCCAAAGCAATACGTTCGGTAGAATGTTACGATTTACGCGAAGAGAAGTGGTATCAGGCAGCCGAAATGCCGAATAGGCGCTGTCGGTAAGGGTTTTTGCAACTATGAAAAATAAATTATAGCTGTTATATTTTCAACCACTGCTTACTTTTACCCGAATGTAGTGCCGGTTTAGCTGTACTAGGCGATAAAGTTTACGCTGTTGGCGGCTTTAATGGTTCATTGCGTGTGCGCACAGTCGATGTTTATGATCCCGCTACCGATCAATGGGTCACTTGCAACAGCATGGAGGCACGACGCTCAACACTTGGTGTCGCCGTGTTGCACGGTTGTATTTATGCTGTCGGTGGTTTTGATGGCACCACAGGTCTCAGCAGTGCGGAAGTATTTGATCCCAAGGCTGAACTCTGGCGTCTTATCGCATCTATGTCTACTCGACGTAGCTCTGTAGGTGTTGGTGTTGTCAATGGCTTACTTTACGCCGTTGGCGGCTATGACGGTTTTTCACGCCAATGCTTATCATCCGTGGAACGTTATAATCCTGACACAGATATTTGGTGCCCAGTAGCCGATATGTCTGCACGTCGTTCTGGCGCTGGTGTTGGTGTGCTTAATAATATACTATATGCTGTGGGCGGTCATGATGGGCCCATGGTGCGCAAATCGGTAGAAGCTTATGATCCTGAGACAAATCAATGGCATGCTGTGGCTGATATGGCATTCTGCCGTCGCAATGCTGGCGTTGTGGCACATGATGGTGTATTGTTTGTGGTTGGCGGTGATGATGGCACTTCCAATTTAGGTTCTGTCGAGGTATGTGAATAGGAAAGCATATTAAAAAGCATATAAATANGGCGTTGTGGCACATGATGGTGTATTGTTTGTGGTTGGCGGTGATGATGGTACTTCCAATTTAGGTTCTGTCGAGGTATGTGAATAGGAAAGCATATAAATGTAGTAAATGAAGTGTTATTGATCATATTAAATTTTTTAATTGTTTTGATTTTAGGTATACTGCCCCGAGACTGACACCTGGCGCATATTGCCTGCTTCGATGACTATCGGTCGCAGCTACGCGGGTGTATGTATGATAGATAAGCCCATGTGAATGGAAGAGCAGGGTGCAATGGCACGGTATATCCTCATTTATATTTCACATTGTGCTCAACCATGAATTATATATATATATTTTTAGCCATGCGNCCATGTGAATGGAAGAGCAGGGTGCAATGGCACGGTATATCCTCATTTATTTTTCATATTGCGAAGTAAAACATTGTGCTCAACCATGAATTATATATATATATTTTTAGCCATGCGAATTCAGCAGCCGGTGGAAACATAGATGATGAAAACAGTCAAGCTGAGGGCAGCAATGTCGAAGGTGCTGTTGGTTACTCACGTAACGATGCACATATCAATCTAAACAACAATGTTAATAACAATGCTTCTCAACAACAACTACAACAAAATCATCCACACTATGAAAACATCTATGAATCCCTTGAGCAATATAATGCTGCGGCTGCCGCTGCCGCTGCCGCTCCTCCTGCTGCTGGTGCTGGCGCTGGTGTCAATGCTGTTGCCCCTGCTGATGAATTGCCTCAAGCAGATGTTAACGCCATACAACCTAACATTAATAATCTTAACAATGTCAACAATAACCAGCAAAGGATTTTACCAAATATAAGTTATAGAAATGATCTTTATGATCGCACAAACACGACATCACCAGCTTATGATGTGCCGCGTGCCGTGCGCTCCGGTTTGGGTTTTCGTCGCAATTTTCATATTGACTTGCAAGGAGGTAAAAAATAGAAAGCTATTTAAATATTCCTATTAAAGAATTTTTATTCTCCCCTAAGCCAATCGTTTCAACCCATCACGTGCCACTGCAGCCAACGCTGCTCCTCTATATGGCAGCAACAACAACTGTCAACGACAACGTAGTTTCGATGACACCGAATCGCACAATTACTACAATTTCAATTACCAACCCAGCATGCGTTATGAAAATATTTATGAACAGATTCGCGATGAGCCAATCTATCGAAATACAGGTAGTGGAGCACGTGTCTATGGTCGTTTGGATGTCATCGGCCATGGCATTGGACGAATCGAGCGTCATTTGAGCTCTTCTTGTGGCAATATCGATCACTACAATCTTGGTGGACATTATGCCGTTCTTGGGCACTCGCAATTCGGCACTGTTGGTCACATCCGCTTAAATACCAGCGCATCTGTTGCTAATGCGCCTGTAATAAATGGTGCTTGCACCGCTACGCCCCCAGTAGCAAATAGCCCTTCGGCAACAGCGAATATTATAACAACCGGCAATCAAAAGGATGCGAGTAATGTTAAGAATAGCGCCTCATCATTCTTTAGCTGTCTGCAAGGAGAAAATGCACAAAGTATGAGCAATATATATCGCGCTTCTGTAGGTATTGGAAGTGGCATGGCAACAACATCTGCAGCCGCCGCCGGACAACAAATACCCATGCAATTCAATGGTGGTGAGATGGTCTTTTTTTTTGGCTTATCAATTGTTGAATATAATAGTACTGAACTTTATTTCTTAATACGCAAGTTCTTCCAAACAACGCCAGAGAACGGGAGCCGCGCTCTGCTTCGGCTGGGCCATTAACCATGAGCTGCAGTAGTAATAATAATAGCGGTAATGGCAGTGGCAGTATTGATTTGGCCGCCAGTTCATCAAGTAATCGTCAAACAGGGGCCATACCAAAAATAAAAGGTTTGAATTCCAATAAAACTGGCGCCTCGAACAGTGCCACTAATGCTGCAGCGGAGAAGGCGCTATCCATCAAGAATGCAATTACTAAAAAAGCGGCAGCCAACTCGAGCACTTCGCAACAAGCGGCCACTACAAAGGCAAGTACGACTAGCTCAGAGACTCTACCAATTCTGGCACCTTGAATCGCATCTCAAAATCTTGTCTACATGGCTTTTGGTTAACAAGTGGCTACCATTGTGGATTGGACAGGGACCAGATTGTAAGGTATGAAAGAGTTTTTTTTTAGTAATTGGCCGCGAAACATTGAAGCACATTTTTCTTCATCTATAGGTGATCGATTTCAATTTTATGTTTTCTCGTGATTGTGGCGGTTGTGACGCCGCCTCTGCTGCCACGCATATGTCGAATCCTTACTACACTCCACGTCTCGGCAATATGATGCCGCATGACCTGGTGCGTTTCAGTGCTGCCAATGCCGAGATGCATGCACCCTGCGCTGCAGCAGCAGCGGCGCTGAGACGCGACCTCAACATGCGACCGCGGGCATTGAATCGTCTGCGTGAGTCTGAGCAAGCCAGTCGATGTGATGTAACTACTACACATCGCTATGAAGATCCCTCGTACGAAAATGTACATGTACATTGGCAAAATGGTTTTGAATTTGGGCGTTCGCGTGATTATGAACATAGCCATCAATCGGCGAATGGTACAACGCGACCACAATTGCAGCGCGCACGTTCCGAAAGTCCGAGCTTTAGCACGCAGCAAAGACGCATGCGTCAAAACGTTAACGGAGCTGCCACTAATAGCAATAATGCAGCAACAGCAGCCGTTAATAATATCCCGAAATATGGCGATCCATTTAAAAACTATGTGCTCAATGCCGAGAACAATACATTCAAACCGAAACTGGCTAAAGTTGAAAATGGCGAAGGTGCCAATGGTGGCGTGCCGAGCGGAAATGGAAATGGAAAGGGTGCAGCCGAAGTAGTAATAAATGCTTTATCAGACAATGTTAACGGTAACGAAACACCACCAACTATTGGCGAACAATTAACTGGTACAAATCAAGTTAGTGAGCTTGAATTGGAAATGGAAGGCGCTATGGGCGGCGCCAGCGCTGAAATTTTGTCATGCTCAGTCGCAGCGAATGCAACAGATGATGTGGGCGAAATTCCTACGAATTTAAGTAAACCACTGAATTTCAATATTAATGAAAATCAGAATGAGAATGTGAATATGAACATGAATGACAACGAGACTGATGCAACAAAGACAAATGCCACTAACAACAGTAACAATAATCAAATGAATTCAACTAACAATGAACAAAACGATGATTGAAAACA
>NW_016177286.1:6309-8610 GCF_001687245.7 Rhagoletis zephyria | reverse complement strand
TTTTGAAGCTGCAAACAAATGCATTCCTGCAGCAGTTTAATATGTATGTACATATGTATTTATAAAAAGTGCTAGAAAAAAGTTTGAGAGCTGCTGAAAAGTACTTGTTCCCATTTTTTACAATTATTTCTTTTCTCTGCATAGATATGTGCAATAAAATGAAAAAAAAAAAAATTGTTAAAAATGCAAGCTGAAAGCGAAGAACTTTTTCATTTCATTGCAATTCAGCCTCCACGAAAGTTTGTGAGTGCAGAGAGAAATAAAAATAAAATTGGCGGTAGGTGTACTTATACATATGTATGTATNAAAAATGCAAGCTGAAAGCGAGGAACTTTTTCATTTCATTGCAATTCAGCCTCCACGAAAGTTTGTGAGTGCAGAGAGAAATAAAAATAAAATTGGCGGTAGGTGTACTTATACATATGTATGTATGTAAGTCTGTCGTTCTGAAATACTGAAAGTAGCAACGCAGGCAATATCGAACAGACCGAGTTTTTTTTTTTTTTGGTACAGCTCTGCTGTCAAACTTTGGCGTAAAAAACCTCTTAAAAGCTTTGTGCAAACTTTAGTCTTACAATTAATTTTGTTAAGCAGCGGATCAGCAGCTTTATTGTAAAAGTAATTTGCGAACAACTGTATAAGTAGTACAATATGATTATTGTTCGTTGAGTTTCCAGTAGATTGTGATGTAATCAACAATATGCAAGTATTTTTTAAATTGCTTATGCATGCATGTTATAACTCGATGTCTGCCATATGGCGCGTTAGCTGATGTTACAGGTTCTTGAAAGGAAAAGTAATTTGGAGTGATGTGATGTGATGTGATGTGATGTGATNTATGCATGTTATAACCCGATGTCTGCCATATGGCGCGTTAGCTGATGTTACAGGTTCTTGAAAGGGAAAGTAATTTGGAATGATGTGATGTGATGTGATGTGATGTGATGTGATGTGATATGATGTGATGTGATGTGATGTGATGTGATGTGATGTGATGTGATGTGATGTGATGTGATGTGATGTNCATGCATGTTATAACTCGATGTCTGCCATATGGCGCGTTAGCTGATGTTACAGGTTCTTGAAAGGAAAAGTAATTTGGAGTGATGTGATGTGATGTGATGTGATGTGATGTGATGTGATGTGATGTGATGTGATGTGATGTGATGTTATATATGTATCTCATGAAATACGATATAAAATACGGTATTTGATGTTTTGCATTATGATTATTAGGTCCATGCAGCCAACTTACTCCAGTCTTTCGAAAAACAAAGATTGTCAATTCTGGCAATTACATTGAAAGCTGTTTTGTGTTTCTCGAAAGACTTATTGAAAGTCTGCTAATGGGGAGGACTTAGCGTTATTCTATTTATCTATTAGGAATAAGTTAATAAGTTTTTTAAAAATAATATTACTTAAATAAAAAAATATATATCATTTTTATTAAAAAACGAAAACATTAAGAAAAAATAGAACATGCTTCTAAAAATTAAATGAAATAAAAAATTAAATATAAATACAATAAAAATTAAAAGGAAATTATATTAAAAGAAAAACAAAATTAAATAAGTTTTTAAAAATTAATAAAATTAGTAAAACATTTTTCTTTTAAAAACAATAAGATCTAAATTTCTAAAAAAAAAATAATAAAAAAAAAATAAATAAAAATAATAATAATAAAATTTAATTATACCTACACGTTTCTAAAAATGAAATGAAAAAATACTAAAAATAAAGTTGAAAAAGAAACTAAATTAAATACATTTCTAAAAATTAAATAAAAATAATGCATTTTTCTTTCTAAAACAATCAAACCAAAAAATTGAAAGAAAATTTTATTAAAAGAAAAAGCAAATTAAAATTAAATAAGTTTTTAAAAAATTAATAAAATTAGAAAAACTTTTTTCTTTTAAAAACAATAAGATCTAAACATCTAAAAAAAAAATAAATAAATATAAAAATAAAAAATTGAATTATATCTACACGTTTTTAAAAATGAAATAAAAAATTATAAATAAAATAAAAATTAAAAGGAAATTATATTAAAAGAAAAACAAAATTAAATAAGTTTTTAAAATTAATAAAATTAGTAAAACAGTTTTCTTTTAAAAACAATAAGAGCTAAATTTCTAAATGAAAAAAAAATAATAATAAAAGTTAATTATACCTACACGTTTCTAAAAATGAAATGAAAAAATACTAAATACTAAAGTTGAAAAAGAAACTAAATTAAATACATTTCTAAAAATTAAATAAAATAATGCATTTTTCTTTCTAAAACAATCAAACCAAAAAATT
>NW_016177286.1:0-6295 GCF_001687245.7 Rhagoletis zephyria | reverse complement strand
AAATTAATAAAATTAGAAAAACATTTTTGTTTTAAAAACAATAAGATCTAAATATCTAAAAAAATAAATGAAAATAAAAATAAAAAATTGAATTATGTCTACACGTTTCTAAAAATGAAATAAAAAAACTAAAAATAAAGTTGAAAAAGGAATTAAATTAAATACGTTTCTAAAAATTAAATTAAATAATTTATTTTTCTTTCTAAAACATTAGAATCTAGAAATTAAAAGGAATTTAAATTCAAAAGAAAACAAGGAAGTACAGTGCTTTTTTTAAGCTATGCCGGAGGCTTCACACCTTTCATGGACATCAGGTAATTTTACTACAACCGATTAACTACTGCACTAGAACTAACTTGTTTGGGGGCTAAACAAAACTTTTATATTCATATATATATTTGCATAAATAGCATAAAAGCTTATATCGCCAAAATTTGTATCTGAACAATGATAAAGCACGGATCTTGACGATTTTCTCTGTGGACTTTGAAAATAGTGCCAAATTTCATGTTCCTAGCTGCATAAATGGAAGAGTTACAATGAAAAATCTCATATATGAACAATCATTGTGGTCCGATATTGACTCGATTCGGTGAGGGACTAGATTGCCGTACAAACAGATGAATTTGGCTGAGCTCGAAGTTCTGATCATTTTCATGGCTCTATCTCTTTGCAAATATTAGACCAAAGCTATTTCATATAAATGAGAGGTATAATAATTTAGCATTGATATTGATATGTACTTTAGACTTAATGATGACACTAAAGTCACAGTTAAATTTTTTAAAACAAGGCATTTTTTCGTTATTTAGATTACCAATAGCTGCAATCTTTCCTCATAAAATCAAATAATTGGCTTCTAAATTGTGAGAAATTTCAATAAACAAACTCCTCTATAAAATACCTTAAAAACCTGTACATAAATCCAATTGAACCTCTTCATCCTTTCGCTGCCGCAATAATTTGCATTAGCGGTAAAATAAATTAGCTTGCAAGAATCATAAATATATAGTTATGTCAGCTAAGTGCAATTTATCACTTCAAAGTGCTAATAGTTGATACCACAAAATATGCTGATGGATATGTAGTTTGAATGAAAGAGTAGTCAATGAAAAACTTGTGTTGCACTCAAGGTAAAATTGTGCGTTGGTTTTTGTGTGTAGTAGTATGATAGAATGCAGTTAAGTGTGTGTGTGTGTGTGTAACATTTTAAGTGACACTGTCAGCACTGCGGCAACATTTCAATTAATCATTGTCATGCGAACGGCAATTTAATCAAAATTTAATTGTAAATTCATCAACGTATAACGCTAAGTATACATACAAACATATGTACGTGTAAACATACTTAAATGTTCATATGTAAATGCTTACGCAAAACTAAAATATTGCACGCCTGCAGTAAATTATGAATTAGAGGTTGATTAGAGTTATTCAGTTGAGCGTGACCTAACCCACACTATTAAATTTTTATAAACATTTTAAAATACGCGGTGGTATTTATGAAATTATGCTCGAGAAATTGGCGCATTACTTGCATATTTAGTTTTGAAGCTTTCCCCGTAAAAAGTGTAAACATTTCGGAGATTTCTTTATGGAACATTAAAGCTTATCCGCTCAAGCAAATGTAGGCAGTCACTGATGCCACTTACTGTATTATAAGTGAACGATAATGAAATAACTGTTCTTTTTTCCATATGATGAAGCAGAAGCCTCAAACCGTAGCGAACGCAGGGCGAATCTCAGAAAGACCTTTTAAACGCTTCCAAGTCTACCTAACGATAGTTGGTCATATTGTCTCCAAACTATTACCGCATATTCCAAGTGAGAACTAACGATAGCCGCAAAAAGCAATTTAAAGTTATATAGGTCTGAAAACTCGGAAGTATTACGCCGAATAATGCCAAGAATAGAGTACGATTTCGAAACGATATAATTAATATGAGTATTGCGGGATAACTTAGAGTCCAACACGACTCCCTTAGTCTCTGTTATTTAGATTCCATAAAACAGCTGAAGATATATCTGGGATTACAACGAGTGGACATCAGATTGGCGCATGGGGTTAAACTCATATGAACACTGACACATTCATACATAATTACCACACTCAGCTTAGTAATATCCACAATACATTACACATCCCAAGGGTATAAGCCGAAATAGCTTTGCATACAAAATAAACATTCTTACGTTTATTTACTTTAAGTAGGCAATTTCCTAACGAAAGGCTAATATTTATATTGATTTTACATTATACTTCTAAAGTCATTTGTTCTCCTATCCAATTTAGAATGTTTACCTCGATAATATACACTGCAATCATTTTTCTTTACAATTTTAGTGTGCCTGACGCACATTCTCGCACTTCCGCCACTGACAATCATTTCCTATTCACCCCAAACATTGTAGTTTTTCATTATTTTTAATGTCACAACATCAAGTTTAGGCGCACATTTACTTATGCAATAAACGAGTGCTGTCAATCCGCACACCATGCGGCATTAAGTGCCAACAAAGAAAAGCGAAAGAGAATAAAAAAATAAAAATAAAAATAAAAATGGTAGACAAAATGTCTGCCTCAGTTTAGATGGCCCCAAAATGTAGGTAATAAAAATGCGTATATGAGCGAAAATATATCAAAGCCAAGGTTGGACGCATANAAACTTAAATAAATTATATGTACTTATTTGTAGTTGTTAGATATGTATGTTTGCGTGCGGGCAATTTCGTGCCACACTGGCTGACCTATTTGAAACGTACGCAAATGCAGGCCCATAAAATCGTTAGATGCGGAAAATAAAAGAAAAAAATAACAAACCTTTCTTAGCTACACACATAATCCCAGAGTGTAAACAACATATGCTGTCTTTATGGCATTGGGAATACATACATACATACATATGTATATAAAAACATTCATATATATACATATATGTACATTAGACCGGACCAGAAAAAAAGTTCCCCGTACACCCTGCGTCTCTAAAGAGTTTTCGCAAGACAATTTCAACTTTTTTAAATATTTTTTTAGGCGAACGCTACTTTTGTCATCTTTCATCATATCTTGGGCATTCACGTTCGAACCTTAACCCTTTCCTTGGATTTGTCGATTATATTGGACACGTCAGCAAATAATTGTTACGTTCGTTTCGCAGCGTATTATTTTGGAAATCTTTTGATCCCATGAGAAAGTATAACAAATTTGAATTTATCCTCTCTTTGATGTTAATTTCCGAACAAATGCCTGTTAAGTGCCGATTAGAAGCAAAAAAAATCAAAATATTTTTTTGGTTAGTTTTCCATCTTTTACGGCCTAAATGAAAGGAGTATTACCTCAAAAAAATTATTTGATGTTTATTATAGCCTAGCTATCGACAGGATGATATTATAATACTTTACGTTCCAAAGCTTATTGACCTCAAGATCACATACTAGTAAGTACTACCAACCAGATATCAGTTCGTACCGCCCCCACGAACCACCCTAATGCCAGTAAATTCCAACTCTCCAAAAGTCATTTAACTTTTGCTAAATGAGTATTTTGTTTATTTCAACAGAACTACTTTGAACTGATTTTTTTTTTGTCGAATATACATAGGTGTCACCGAAAAAGGCAAACAAAAATTGCGAAATTGACTTGCAAAAATACTTTAGACTCAGGGGTGTACGGTAAACTTTTTTGGTTGCTTGTATGGTGGTATGCCCTAATATACATACATCTATGAACATCTATGTATCGTAAGTTTGCGTGCCCTCTTTGTTTACTCCACGCAAAGCCACTTTTTTATTTGTATTCCCGTACTTTTTATTATTTTTATTTGCACTTCAACCTTTTCTATGACCTTTAGTACGTAAAATTCGTTAGTCAAAATTCTACTCGTTCACTTTGTACTTTCGCTTATCGTATTTGTGTACTTAAACCTTTGTAAAAATAGCTTGTTAGGCTTAAGTTTTTATGCTCGTAATCATTCTTTTTTATGTATTTCTTAGAATGGAAGTTGTACCCAAGTTCGGCTGTTACGTTGCCTTTATGCAGTTATTTGTAGTTTGTACGATAAGCTATTTTTTAGTGCTTGCTTAGCTGCCTAAGTAAGATTAGCAGTTACCAGCGTTGCCATTAACAATTTTTTCCCCTGCCAATTCTCTTCATAAATTTCAATTACAAAAAAGCATTCTGAAAGCATACAATTTATTTAAGATTAATAGCCCAATTCTGTATCTGTGAGAAAATATTTTTTTACTGACAAATTTAAACTTTTTCATACATATATTTTTCCGTAATAAAAACTGTGACAAGAATCTGCCAGTGATACAGAATAGAGCCGTAACAGCCCAATTTTCTATCGGTGACAAAATATTTTTTTACTGACAAATTTAAAATTTCCATACATATATTTTTCCTTAACAAAAACTTTGACAAAATTCGTCACTGATACAGAAAAGAGATTATGCTGGTATTATAATTTTTCTGACAGGCGGAGAAATTGTGTAAATTTTCATAAAAAAATAATAATAATTTTATTTATATTAAATTTAAAATTTTCAAGACGAAAAAAATTATTTTTAATAGAAATGTATGTTCTCTTCATATGTTTAAAAAATCATCGCATTGTAATTTGTATCTTCAGAGAAACAAAAAACTCCGTACCATTAAAAAAAATTCAAATGCTCATAAAAAGTCTAAATTTTACCAATTTTTCTATGAAATTTACGGTGTGTATTTCAGGTGGGTAGAATTTCATTCAAGTGAAAAATCATCCTGGAAATTCGAACATCGATAAATTTGTGACCCACTTGAGATTGCCTTACCCTATACGATATGTTGCATAAATGTGCGCACTTTGTCAGCTTGTGCTCAAATTTATCAAGTCCCGCCAAATCATTGGCCAGCAAAGCAAACCAATATTTACCCCACTCAATTGTCGTGAAGAGATACCACGTTTGAGGTGTGTACATACAAAGGCGATTATTGCCAAAGCAAAAAATGTAGGCATTCGTGTGCCCTAAATGATATGTGAATATCAGTTTGCCTTTTTATGATCACATTAGTTCGTAATACAATTTTCTTTTTATTGGCTTTTCGTGTCAAAAGGTGAAATTTCTAAATTAGTTGCAATGACATTCATTCGATTAGTCTATGGGCATAGTGTGTCATTGCTGTGCTTCCACACACTTTCCAGCCGCGCGCGCGATTTCATTACTGTTTACTCAAAATATTCTTGTTTGTATTTTTCTTTTGATGAAGTCATTCAAATACACACCGAAAGGCAATTGAATAGGTTCTGCACATACATATGTACATATAGCGTACAAATATACATACATACTAACGTATACGAAATTCTTGCATTTGATGACTGAATATCTTTTCTTTTTGTGCTCTTCTAGCTCTTTTTACTGCCTTTGAGTGTATTTAAATCAACGTTTTACTAGTGTGCCTAGGTGTGTGCGCGTGCTTGTATTACTATAATCAAATAAATGTAATTTTTATCAGAGTCATCATTCTGCAATTGCTTTCCTGAATGAATGCTTTGACCGTTATTTTAGTTTCGATTTAATATTCGTTGAGTGTTGCGTATTTCGCTGCCGGTTGGTCGATTTTTCGTCTGGCTTTTTCTGTTGGTGTGCGTCGTGGGTAAATACTTTAATACTCTTTTAATATAATTACCGATTTCATGTTCGTCTTCCGGTATTACCTTAATTACGTTTTAAATACGATCGAAAAATTGTTATTGGAAACGATTACGTGTAATATACATACATGTAAACCATTCTCTTGGCCATGTTGGTAATGAGTTTATTCTTTCGCTGATTGGATTTCTTCGAGCAGGAAATTCCCTCACTGTTGAACAGTTAAAGTCTTATTAGTAGTCAGTTTTTAACAACAGAAACAAAAAATCTGATAAATTGATACTTAAATAGGTGTACATATATTATTTTCAAGATATAAGAGCAAATAAATACAGGCCAAATCCCACAAATTAACTCTTTAAACCATTTGAGTTTAAGAAAAAAAATAATTTTAATTATATTGATTTAAACTGCAGAAACGTCTATCAATCTGTATACGTATTAGCCTTGCAGAGCAATCCTGGTGAGTGTTTTTCAACCCACCACAAAAGTCTTTCATAAGACAATTGTAAATTCTGGAAACTTTTTTGGAAACTCCTTTCTATCTGTCGAAATACTAATTGAAAGATAAGCTAACCAGGAGGTATATCGTTATTTGGTTTGTTTTTTAGCAATAAGCTTTCTAAAATTAAAGTTCAAATTAAAAATATCTATTTTTTTT
>NW_016177283.1:5402-8611 GCF_001687245.7 Rhagoletis zephyria | reverse complement strand
TTTTGCACGAAAAACCATACATATGCGAGTTTATTACATATATATCGCATATAAAGTGCTTATCACAAGTAGACGCCAGCCCCATATTGACAAATTCTGACTATTAGACTAAGACTTTTTTATTATTTGATTTTAATTATTCTTTCTATAAAAATATAGCTTATTTTTTAACAAAAATCGTATAAATCAAAGTTTCCAACATTGGGCAAAATTTAAAAATAGTAAAAAACTTTCGAAAAGTTTCGAGCTTCTTAATTCGATTTTTTATTTATTGTTGATTTAAGATATGGACTCATTTTCTCCAGATAAAAAAAAAAATCGTCGCATAAAAACCTCGAAATTTTATAAAACCTGTGGAATATTTTTAAATATTGCACAAAATTTGAAACTTGGATATATATACGATTTTTCTTAAAGAATAAACTACGTTTTCAATAAAAAATAACTAAAATTAAATATGTTGGTGGTGTAAAATTGTGATAAGCACTATATCCATATGTATGTAACAGGGATGTTGCGAATATTTNCGAACGTGTACATGGACAGAGATTCCACTCTAATGTTGTTGAAATGCCTCTAAGTCTGTCTAACCAGGGTGCGGCAGTAAACGGCTTTTAGCTTCAGGCATTAAACGGTTAAGTATTATATCACGCAACATTGATGGCCCTTCAACAAGTACTGCTAAAAGTCTTACAAGTAACCTAGAAATAATTTTAGATTCCTCCAGTGAAAGCGAAAGCTCGGATGTAGAACCTGGAGACATTAAAATATGTGAAATTAAAGCTCAATTGACGGCTTATCTTAAAGAAAAATTAGCTTATCTCGGTGAAAATCCTCCCGATTGGTGGAAAACTAAAATACGAAAGATTGACAGATCTGGCCGGCAAATGCTTATCAGAGCGCTCCACCTGCCAGCGTTCCAAGTGAGCAATTGTTCAGTGCAGCAAAATTACTTTTTTTGAAATATAATATGCCCCTTTTCAACTTTGACTGCTTTGTATAGGTAAGCACTCGTTCAATGTTCTAATAATTTACAAAATTTTTATGTAATAAAAACGATGACTTTAGTTGATTATACCTTTTTTTAATGTTATTCCTAGCATTCGAATTCGCACATTCGCATTCCAAAAATTCGTATTCGCTTTCGCATTCGCGAATGTGAAAAATATGACAATCGAAACATCCCTAGTATGTAAGTATGTGGCTTTAAAAATTAAACACCAAATGAGTTTATATCGTTTTGAAATTTTCAACTAACTTTCATTTTCAATCTTATCTTTTTGTTTTTAATTACTAAAGTTCGACTATTTTTTCGGAAACTTTTCTGTTAATGATACTTTTTTATTTTTAAACTCGTTTTTTTTACCTACCATATGGCTTGTAAGTCTCAGAGCTACATATTAGTTATGCTGAGATTAATAAAAAAATCGACACTGGCGAAACAGGCGAAACAGGCCCACAATCAGCGAGAATATATGCATGCGTATTTTTTTTTTATGTACTGTATCTTACGATATTTGAATTACTTAGTTTATGTCTATTATTTTTTGGTATTTTTTTCTCCTTGGCGCCTACATTTACCACACTTGGAACATAATTAATTGTCTTATATGTACCTACATACATATTTCCTTTTGCTTGTTTATATACATACATATGTATGTATGTATATCATTGACATGTACTTGTTTATGTATTATATAAGATTCTGTATATAATTCGAACTGTAAAAAAGGAAACATTTACAAAAAACATTAATATTGTAAATCGATAGTTGTGAGCTGAGTTTCTTTTTCTTTAGCTTTGATTATTACATATACCGCTTTTTATTTAACTTTTTGTTGTTGGCATAGTCTTTTGGGTGTATTTGTTTTTTGTTTTAAATTCTATTATATTTTTATAGCTTGAATTTTATTATTAAAGTAATATTTATGTACGCAATTCTGCTAATATTACACCGAATTTCTAAAAGTAAGATTTCCAGGCATCGGCGAGTTTTATTGCCAAACTACAGTAGATGAAAGTGACCAACTTGCGCAACTTACTTGGAAAGTAGCAACACGCCGTGACTGCACATATTCAGCATTGCCATCTGCTGTGACGAGGAAATAAAATAGACTGATACCTTGCATTTTGCGGTTAGGGATTCAGGGTTATGTGCACTAGATTAGCACTTTTATATAATTGTTAATTGTTTACTTGTTTGCACATTTTTAATTATTCGTTTTTGCACATTACAAAAAAATTTACAATCAAAATACATACAACTACAATTAGATACTTTCAAATGTGTTTTTTTTTTCTTAATTTGTTAGATCTCTAGCGCTTATAAGCGTAGCTTATAGGCAATGTAACGCTTTTGTATTTTTTTAGTTTATCATTCTCTTGTGCTTTGCGTCTTATTACAAAAATTACTCTTAAAAACATAATTAAATTTAATTTATATGTACGTATGTATATTAGTAATATTTGTGTGTCGTTTGCTGCATACGCTCGTGCGTTTTTATGTGTATGCTTAATTATTATTATGTATTTGTATGTATTAATTACTATATGTATATGTAATATTGTAGTCTGGCATCCAAATGTCGAAAACATCCAAACGCACAATGGTTGTCCATATGCAACTTTCTGCGTATTTTTGTATGTGTGCACCATTTTAATTAATGTATTTGTTTTCAGTTTCTTAGATGCGCGTTGATGCATTTGATTATCTATTCTACTTTTCTCTATTCTATCAGCTTTCAACCGTAGTCGAGGAAACGCTGTGACTAGTGGTTAGTAAGTGTTCGGGAATGGGTATTGGCTGGGTGCGCAGCGGTTGCTTCTTCTGTAATGAAAAAGGCAAAATAATTCGATAAGGAGGTTGAATTGATAGCGCTTTAAAAATTTAAAATTGGCTTGTTATATCTACAAACCTTTCTTCTAAAAGGAAAACAGCCAGCCTTTTCCGGCACCGGCGCCGCATTGATCAACAAATCTGGCGTTGGACTGTCATCGACGCCGAATACGTTCAGTTCGCGAAAGCATTCTGTTTCCATCATTTCGTTTTGCCATGAAATCGACACGGAGCCAGTATTGAATTTACTATAAAAATTCGTATCGGAATCGTCAATATTAACACCCTTGACGGTAGAGAATTGTTCAATGTCGAGTACATCCTTGGCGTAGACGGCGTGAGGCTAAAGGATAAACAGTGGAAAATACGA